>NW_023269759.1:42500-130792 GCF_004353265.1 Vitis riparia | reverse complement strand
TTTTCATTTTTAAAATTCTTGAAGGTTTTTTATGATACTATTAGCATGTGTTATGTTGTATATACTTTTACATCTTGTATAGCACTAAGATGTATTTGCAACATGAGTGATGTGTTTATACAATATAGGGAATATCTCCTTCTTAGTGAAATATGTGTACAAATGGAATATATATATATATATATAGGAAGACTATTCCACCACTTTATTGTTTAGTTGTTTGTATGGATCCAAGGATTAAGGTTGAAGGTGTAGAAAACATTTTAAATTTTATAGTTGTTTGTATGAACCAACCATCCAAACCAAAAGGTAAAATATACAAACAATTAAACAACTTATATAAATATTATGAGAATAATTATAGTAGTGTCTCTACAAGTACTATAAGTTCATCTGCATTTGGAAATGATCCATTCTTTATACAATTAGCTAAGGAAAAACAACAAGTTAGTCCTTCAAGTAGGTGTGATCTTTCAAAATATTTGGATACTGATTATTGTTCATACCTATCTCCTAATGAAGTACAAAATTTTGATATTATGAAGTGGTGGAAATCTCATGAATCCACTTTTCCTATGCTATCTAAAATGGCGCGTAATCTACTAACCCCATTGGTGTCTACTATAGTATCGAAATCTGTTTTTTCTATAACTACAAATATAATATGAGACAAGAGGACAGCTCTTGCAGTAGAAATGCTAGAAGCCTTGACATGTTGAAGAATTGGGAAGATGGACACATGAGACTTCAACTTTAGAAGATGAATTTATAGAAGACTTCGAGAAATTGGATCTCAATACAAATAATGATGTTCAAGAGATTGATGACAATTAAAAATGAAAAAAAGAAAAAAAAATGAAGATTGAATAAGAAGATAAAAGATAATATGATAATTGAGGAATTATATGTTATTCATTTCTTTTAAATCTATTAAATGTAGCTAATTTTTAAAGTTTGAGTAATGCATATGATTGATAGTTGGGTAGGTGTCAACCTAGTCGGGATGTACTCAAACTATAGTGATGCAATTCTCACCTTTTTTTTTTCTTATTTTTTCATGTAATTTGTTGAAATATTGAATTAAAGAATTTTTATATATATATATTTCATTTCCTTTTATATTCTATTATTTAAAATTTATTTTTATTTTCATAAAATAAAAATAAAAAACAAATTCAAATATAATTCTTTTACTATTTTTAAAAACAAAAAGTTAACATTTCTATAAATTTTACAATTACAAACTCGATAAATATAAATATACAAAATAAAAAGTATAATTATTATAGGTGTACAAAAAATAAAAAATATAATTATTAGAGGGGTTTAAAGTAATAAAAAGAAATTTCATTTAATAATGAAAAAAATTCAAGACAAAATGACTTAAAATTTAAATTAAAAAATTTAACAAAGTTAGTGGCCCATGGGCCACAACACGACATGATTAGCCCACGAGCTTATGGGTCGTATCAGGTCACCTATTTGGTTTGCATGGGTCGGCCCGTCCCAACACAATTTTAAAGTGGGTCGTGCTGACCTGACACATTGGCTCGTAATGGCCTGGTAAACATTAGGTCGGGCTGGTCCGACATGGCCCATTGGACACCCTTAATAGAAATAAAGTGTGAGTCAAAATCTTTTAAGAATTAAGGGAAAAAATTATTCACAAAAGTAGAATTATTTTACATAAAAATATTAAAATAAATTACAATCCAAAAATTTTCAGGTTTCAAATCTCTATCTGATGTCATCCATTCATATTGTTTGTAGTTAATTCAATATCCAATTTTATTTCAATGACATAATCCAACTAAATATTGAATACAATTTTTTTTTAAATATATTAAAATAAAATAAGCTCAAACAACATAAAAGTAATAAAATAAAATAAAAATAAAAATAAACATAAACGATAAAAATACTTGAAAGAACCAAGATCATGACATGACCTTGTCCTCCTTCCTGGATTTTGTCTTCTAGAATATTTTTTTTTTCTCTCCCAATTAAAATTTTCATTTTTTTTTAGGGAGAATTACCCAAAAGGGTGGGCTGGGCAAAACAATTACTAGAAATGGTGGTATCTTTTAATAATTTTTGGGGAGGACTTTAGTAGGCTTAATATACCAAAATTGCCCTTTAATTAAAACTTTTAAAAATCAAAGCATTTAAAGTACTTCACTTGATTTGTTAATACATTTATTGTACATGGGTCCCACATTTATTGTAATTATTGATATTTAAATTTTAAATCAAAATTTTGGGTTTAACCCTTACAATTATATATAATTTTTTATTTAAATTTACTATTTAAAACAAAAATACTTTTAAAAATATTTTCAAAATATCATTTATGTTTTTTTTACCTTTTTTATTTTTATTCTAATTTTTAATTTTATGAAGAAAAAAATAAGTTTTATAATTATATAATAAAAATGATGATTTATATATATATAGTATAATTTTAAATTGATAAATTATGTTTTTGTATTAAATTTAAGGAAGATAAAATGTTTAATTTTTCATTCAGATTCTCTAAAAAGAATAAGAAAATGATAGAGAATGTTTAATTATTTTTTATTTTTATAATAAAATAATTTTAAAAAATTTATATGATTTTTTTTCCTTTGCATAGTGTTTTTTTTTTTTTTTAATTTTCATATAAAATTTTTTTTCTCAATGCATCTAGTGGATGATGTTAATATATTTGATATATTGAATATTAATAAGATATAAAAGGTGACAAGATTATTACTTTTATTATAAAATACAGATACAACAAAAATATGTTATAATTACAATATAGATACACTTACATTACAATACATTACAATAAAACCTAATTAAGAAATTTATGAATTTTCTTATAAGAATGGTAATTTTGTATGATCATACCATATTTCACAACATACCTATATCATAAATAATTTCTGAAATCAAATGAAATACTAATTTGAATTCACGTAGTTTATATATATATATACAAATATTATTAAATAATTTCAAAACACTAAATAAATGTTGTTAATATATTAATACGATGTGTTAATACCAATAGAGTATGAATAAACATTTTTAAAATTATTACTTTTATAATGAAATATAGGTACGACATAAATGCATTATACTTATAATATAAATACATTATCATTATAATATATTACAACATAATTTAATTTATTTTTATTTTATTTTTTCACGTGCCATGTTACCCAATGAATAATTGTGAGTTATTCCATTTAATAGGTGAGTGTTAGTCAATTGAATATTTATATATTATTCAATTGATGAGTGCTCGTAAAAAATAATTATTTATTATATTATGATAACAAAGTTTTTAATTGTATGTTTTATATATAAAATGATATAATAACTTTAGGATATATAAAAAATCAAATGATATGTTTTATATTATTCAATTGAATATTTAAAAATTATTTTTTTTATAAGGTTCTTTAAAAAATCTCAATTTAAAAAAAAATAACAAATTTTAAAACAGTTAATTGTTCAAAAGTGACAACAATTTTTTCAAGTTGAAAAATATACCGTTGATTGCCTATCAACCTGTACTTATCATCATGTATGGGTCCCACATCATTTATCAACTTGTACTTATCATCATGTATGAGCCCCACATCATTGACAATGTCAATTTATTTATAAATAATATAAAAAACATATTGAAGGGTAAAATTATCCTCTAAAAGAGTAAACCTTCATAGTCATTATTTTTTCTAACCCACCCTTTCAGGTAATTCTCCCTTTTTTTTTTATTTACTTTCTCTTTCTCTTTCTCTTTCTCTTTTCAAATTTAACTCCTCTCCTCTTCTCCACACATGAATAAAAGAAATATACAATGAAAATTCAGGACTAAAAGGAAAAAAAAAAGAAAAAAAAAAAGTAAACCCTAAATCATTGTAGGTCAAGAGGGAACAAGACTATATTAGGCTAGGAGTAAATGGGCCTAGGATGGGCCAAGAGTGATCAGGCTTCTATTGTGTTGGCAAAGGACAAATTTAAGAGTCTACATACACTAATAATAAAACAATGAGAACAATTAAAGCAAATTTGTTCTAATGTTATTAGTTTTATCATTTACCTTTCTACAAATAACAATAATATAACATTTCTTTCTATACCCTTCAATGACTACAAGATCATCAATAAGATAACTATTTTCTACTAATTTTAGACTCTAAAACATAACTTACCATGAAGGAGGAGGATCCTATGATGACATTTGTTCGAGCATCAGATATTGCATCAACATTGCCAACTAAGACTACGATGAAGTAATAATTTGTCCTTGCTCTTCAACCTACTCTACTAGGTGATCACTTTCTTTCTTAACTGCTAACTACATCCATTTGAGTTTGTCAACTAGATGATTTTGTGACCTCACTATACAAGACCACGAATGTAGCCAAACTTAAGATAAAGTACGTCAATGTAGATCTCATCAAGAGTTTGTAGTGTTCATTTAGATGTTAAGGGATAGGAAGATTGATTTTGCATTTGTTTAGTCATCTCTACTTTGCATTTAAATATAATATCTTAATATTAAAATGCATATTATAATTAGTGAAAACTATAACTATTATTACTAATAAGTTTTACTTGGCTTAGATACTCATTAGAAACGAAAATATCACATACTATTGGTCAATCCTTAGGACTAACACAATGATGAGGATGTTGTTGTGCCTCCTACCTATTATTGAATTTTTTTAAAATGACAATGCATTTGATGTTTCTAAGTCATTATGCATAAATTCATCTACCTTTTTTGTTTTTTAACATTTCGGATATTGAGGTCTACGTGAATTTTTTCTTGAAACAAAAATCCATATTATAAATATAATATTAAAACCATTTAGTGAATTAATGATTAATTAAACAAAATATTATAACATAAATTTGTCTACCTTTTTTCTTTTTTAACATTTTGGATATTGAGGTCTATTTGAATTTTATATTTTATGATAGCAGTAAATAATGAATTTCCAGACCAGCGCCCCCTTCACATCTCTCAATTTTTTGGACCACCCTAGTGGTCTAGATGTTTTACAGGCTTGTAATGGCTTATTCTGTTGTTGTTGCATCGAATCCAATGAGACTAAGTGCAAGTATTACATCTACAATCCAACCAACAAGCAATTCACAACACTTTCCCAGTTTCATGGCAGGGCTATCAGGCCTGTTCTTGGCATCATTTTGGCTTTTGATCCTTCCAAATCACAGCACTATAAAGTGGTCTGCGTGCGAAGCTGTGAATCACCTCATGGTCAGCATCAGATTGAGATGTATTCATCGGTGGCGGCCGGCTAGCTCTTGGAGACTTGCTGGGGTTCCCTTCACTGCACATTGGAAAATGAGTTTCCACAATAGGGTTTACTGGAATGGTGCAATTCACTGGATTAGCCAGAGAGGGTCTTCGCTGTATTTGGATGTAAATAAAGAGATGGTTCAAGAAATGTCGATGCCTCCTTTTCCTGATGAGTAAGATGAGAGAAGGGTAAGATACTTGGGGGAGTCTTCTGGCTACTCACTCCTTATCGAAATATGAGATGGAGAGAGATCACTCCGCCTGGTTTGTAAAGTTTCGAGTTCATCTTGATTCTGTCACGGCTCCATTTCCGAAGATGTTACAAGGCTACCTTGATCCATACGAGTTCCATTACTACTCATTTTCGGTACTATGTATTGTTAGAGGAGAAAATGAGAATGATTCAGCTCTAGTTCTTCATATGCCTGGTAAGGTGATAGGATATCATTTCAAGAGTAAGACTTTCAAGGAGATTTATGAGACTGAAACTTCTTCAAGACTAGGGTGGTTTGATGCTTCTCAATATATTGAAAGTCTTGTCTCTTGTCTGATTATGAAGGTGATGCATGCTTATTCATTTTCTAGTTGTATTGAAATTTCAGATACATATTGTAACAAGGGTGATAATTAAGTTCACAGTTGACATGTAAGAGGGGATTTGTTCTAAGAGCTAAGATTAGGACATTGGAGTCCTTTTGACATGGAGAAAACTTATAATATAAAAAGTACTTTTAAAAAAAATTAACTATTTGATTAAATTTAAAAATTACCTTTAAAAAATTAAAATATCACTTATAATACTTCTTAAAAGTCATTTGTGCCCGTTAAGTTGTATCGTATTCGGAGCAACTGTGAATTTCACAATCTCTAGATGGGCATAAAATTGATATCTTAGGCATCACCATGATGGTCAATTTTAGTCACCTTGACATGGACAAACATCAAAATTTTCTATTTGGCCTAAGATCTTGGACTTTTAGTGTCTAGGCCTAACCAAATCTCAATTGGGGCAGATTCTCTAGTGATGTATATAAATTTGATCAGATAATTTAAGTAGGGGTATGACTATTAGACTAGGCAACCGAAACCACCCAATTGAACCCTAACTGAAATTCCTTTTAGGGCATGTCCAACCCACCAAAAACTACTTTGACACCTACAATTTTTCAATTACATCAAGATTTTGTAGATGTAATTTCTTTTGGGTTCGAGATTAATGAGCATATTTAAACTCATATCATATTGGAGCCTAAAGTTAAATCAGTCTAGGCCCTCTAGGTAGAGCTTGTGGTTGAAAGCTAATGTTAGAATATCAAGGAAGCTAGAGAGTAGAGGTGTGTGGTCTTGATTTTATATTCTTGGAAGGATGTGTCAGGTTGACATGAGACCACATCTACAGGCCCAGTTTCCAGTAATGTAGACAATGAAATTGTGGCACAGCTAGACAGGAGTCTCCACTTCTGTGACATGAATGCATACATTAATGTTTTCATTATCAAAGGAATTTTATTCTCTTTTTGGGCATTGATTTAGGGAAATGGTCAGCACCAAACCATGCATCTATACCCCACTCTGAAATATATGTTAGCTGCATTGATGTTACAAACTTTAATCCCCTTCTATGAATGGTTGAAGACAATTTAAAATGGAGAGATGAGGTTGGAAGATTTTTTTGAATTCTTATCAAATATATATATATATATATATGTATATTTTGATAAAAATATTATAATATATTGATTTAAAAAAAAAAACAAGTTTCTAATAAAACAAAATAGTGGGTTAAGAATATTTTTAAATGTTAGAAATTCATGTACTTTTATAAATAGCTTATTTTGTTCTATTAAGTGACGTAAAAGATGATGGGATCATGATTCGATTTAGCTTATTATTTAATCAATTGAAAAAAAAAATGAGATTTAATTAAATTAAAGCAAATAAGAATGATTTAGCAAATAATTATGGTCTCGTATGATGCAATTCATTTAGCCTGGAGAAAATTAGGTTTACATATTTTTTTCAAAAACTGATAGCGTAACAAAAATGAAAAAATAAGAACATAAGATAAATTAATGAGTGTTAGAATCAGTTCATTTTTAATATAAAAAGTGTTTTTGAAAAAAATAGGTATTTGAAAAAAGTTTTAAAATACTTATAAAAATCTAAAAAAAGTTACTTATAACGTTTGAAAATCACTCATACTATTTTTAAGAAAAACACTTGAGATATTTTTAAGATAATTTTCATAAAAATACTTATAGAGAAAATATTTTCACTAAAAATACTTTAAGTAAAAACATCGTTCAACACACTCTTAGTTTTAAATTGGAAAAAAAATATGAAAAGAAAGATAATTTATCCAATTTTAGTAAGATTTGCTTCAAACCAAAGAAAAAAAAAATAATATGAAAAACAAAATTAATAATTTAAATTTTTCATGGGAAAAAATGGATTTTGACTCACTAATATGACAATATATGAAAAAAAGAATCTCAAAATTTTTAAATTAATATTATCTTTATTTATTTAAAAATAATTTAAAATGCATATATTTTTTAATAAGTCTTGTAATTATTCCCTAAAATACTCATTTTACTTTTCATATTATCAACATCAATGGACAATCAGATTCCTCCACGTAAATTGTTGTTAATGACATAACAAATAAAAGTCATTCATATAAATTGTTGTAGATAACAAAGCAAATAAAAAGGGTATTTAAAAAAATAATTACATGACTGGTTAAAAAAAACATGTATTTTAAATTATTTAAAATAAAAATAATACTAATTTAAAAAAAAATTAAGGTTATTTTTTCCTTATATTTTCATGTTAGCTTTCCCATTTTTCATCCCATAACTAATGAATTTTGAAAATTCCAAATTCAGCTTAAGTTGGAGAAGTTGATTGATTTGATGATTTTCTTTTTTCTTTTTTTTTTGTTTGGCATTGACTTCTTGAAGAAAAATAATAATAATAATAATAAATAATAATAATAGTAATAAATAAATAAAGGTAGGATTTAAAAAAACCTTTTGCGGGTCATTTGGGTCATTGTTTGTTGGTAGGAAGCATGACTCATCATAAGCCACAAACTCTATTTTATTATAATTGATCATATTGGCACAAAGCCCTCTGCTTCAAATCTCTATGAAAGCAGAAATGAGATATGGTGGACTCCATTAAAATACAAATAAAATTGAAATTGGAGCTTCCTTTATATCTTTTGCTAAAGAACGAAATCTAAGAAAACAACAAAACAAATAATAAAAAAATGTAAGTGGCATAGGAGAATGCAGGCCTACATATTGTTGCTAAAGTAATTATCATGAAGCCAGCCAAGCCTTCTTAATGGGTTGGGTTTTGTGGATCCCTTTTTAATTATTAAGACTCGGTTTGAGAAAGGATAAGTGCAAGAAGAATGGGAATCGAAAAAATAAAGGAGATACAAGAGTAAAATTAAAAACTTACTTTAGCTTAATTGAACTTTATCGGGTGTTTAGTAAATTATAATACTTATTATTTAATGATTTAAGTTAACTTTATATTAAATTATTTTTAAATTATTAATTTAAAACTTATTATTTGATTTTTAGTTTAAGAATTAAAGTTGTTTAGTAAAATTAATTTAAAAGTTTATTCTAAATCATTATATTGACCTATTTACCAATAAATTTTTTTGTTAAACATTCATATTTAAAGTATATAAATACATAACATAACTATTATTGATTTATTTGCTAATTAGTCTACCATAATCACCCAATTGAGGGTGAATTAGGTGTTAATCTCTTTTTTACAAATTATACAATCATGAATATAAGAAACAATTTGAGTAATAATACAAAAAATAATAATAAATGAAATAATTGCTTAAAGTAAATCAAGAATGGATATAGCAAATGCAAACTTGAGATTTTTATAGTGGTTTGGCATAATTCAATCAATATCCAACTCTCCTCAAGCTCAATGAGGATCCCACTAATAATGCTTTCAAAACAAACCTTTAAGCCTTACATTTGGATTATGGTTCTAAGGAATCTTTTATACTAAGGCTTTTAAATTTTAAGTCTTTAACTAACTCCCTTTTGGATTATAGTTCAAAAGCACCCTCTCAAGAGATACCCCATTCTTGATCTTCCCAAGTGATCCCACATTTGATAATTCTTACATACAGTTGAAAGAAAATTGATACTAATATATAATTTTGGCTCAATTGTGTACAAATAAACTAGGATTGAGATGTACTAAAATGAAATGTAAGTTTTGAAGTAAGGTATACTCAAATACACTCTTTTAAGGCTCAACTAATATTTAAAAATGATTTTATACTCCTCTCTTAGCAATACAAGAAGTTTGAAGTCTTTAAATAAGCATTAGAAGTTCAAACTAATTATTAAACACAGCTTTAGGTAAACCATTTAACCTTTTGGTTGAATTAGCTAATAAGTCGCTCATTATACGTTGCTCAACTAGTTTCAATCAGTTTCAATCATTCCTCGATCAAGGCTTTGCCTCAACAAACTTCTAGACCTCTAAGGAGAAAAGGTCAATTGGTTAACCTGTCAGTTGAATTAGTTACTAAGTTATTGAGTTATCCATTGCTCAATCGGTTCAACCAGTCCACAACCAATTGTGGTTTTCCCTTAACTAGTTGCAACAACCTTCTAGACCTTTGAGGAGTAAAAGAACCCCCTTAGTCTATCAATCTCAATCAATTATCATGAGGCTCTGAACAATTTAAAGTCTTTGTAAGTTTTTAAGATAAAAAATCTTAGGAAAAATCTAACTAGAACTCCTTAGTAGTTGAAAATTCTCTTAAAACAATTTTCATTTAATTAAAATTTAGGTTTTTGCATATCAATTTTTTTATTAAATTTAAGAAAATATAAAATCAATTTAACACTTTGCGAACTTAGGGGAATTAGGTGCATTAATAAAATATAAAACGCAATATGATCTCAGTGTACCAACAACCTTACAAAAAAACCTTAGAAGTTAAATTTGAAATGCCCAATCTTTGAAGTCTTCTCCTTTTTTATCTCCTCTAAAGGCTTAATATATCTTTTTGATTGCTTATTAGAAAATCTTCTTTCTAATCACACATAAAAATAATTATGAATTCTAAACCTTATTTAGTAATCATTAAAATCAAGATTAACTAAGTTTTGATCTGATAACAATGACAAAATATTTATTATATAATTGCAAAATATACTATTACTAGAAATGGGCAAATGAGGTACGAGAAATTGAGACTACAAATAAGTTAATTATTTTGATTCAATCTAACTTTAATTTACAATATTAAGTTATTTTATCAAATATGTTTATTTTATTTAATAATTTGAATTAAATTATTATATATTATTAAGTTATTAAATTAATTTATTAAACACTCTCTAATTTAATTTAATGTTGTATGAAAATTTAAATTTTGACAAAAGAAACGGATATCATGAGATTTCATTCCAAGCCCTTTTGTTTGATATGCCATGGAAACTTGTAAGAACCCAAGTTGTCTAGGATTTTAGTGGTTTGAAAATTTCCAGCTCTAACTAGGAGTAGGGATTGCTTAGCCTCCTAACTCGTCAAACCCACCCATGTTCCAGCTTTGAGAATACATATTGATAAGCAAATTTGACCGGAGCTCTTAGGATGCAATATTTTAGGAAGTGTTTTTAATATTTTTAATATTTAAAAAATAAAAAATTTTAAATATTAAAAATGATAGAAACACTCTCTAAAATTACTTTCAACATATTTTAAGTTATTAAAATCATTTTTAATTAAATTAATAAATTCATATAGAAAAAATATTCTTTTCAAAATTATTTTCTTAAAATATTTTAAAATTTTAATTTAATGCATAGAAAAGAAATTTTATATTTGAAAGGTACTTTGTTACCAAAAGAGGAGCGAGTAAGAAAGGAAAAAAAAGTGGAATTTTTTTAACAAAAGAGGCTAGCACAAATGGCAGATATACAATGCAATGGAGAAGAGGAAGGGCAAGGACGAGCATCTTGTTATTAATGTCTTAACAATTAAAATGTCATTTTCTTATTGTAAATTTGTAAATTTATAAATTTATAAATTGTGAAAAAGGAAATTGATATTTCCATAATTTCCAAGAACATACCAATTCTTCGCCGGGAAAGCTCCATTCCCCATAATAAATTAAAATTAAAATTACTCAAAATTAACAAATCCAAAAATCACGCACCAAGCCATACAAATTATGGTCATCGATTTGAAAATTACCGGATAATTCACAAATCGATCTCAAATCATATTTCTTCCTTCTGAAATTTCTGATGCCAAACAAAGAATAAAAGTATGCAATGAATAGCAATCTTCAATAGCTCTCAAAGGCTGCAAACATGTACAATCGGAGATGTTTCTTAAAAGAGGAAAAGAAGCAGAAGTTCTACGTACTGAGTCAACCCAGTGAGTCGCTCTGCACTGGCAACTCGCTTCCTCGACGTCGTTGGAAAACCTCTCAAAAAAATTCTATACAAAATAAAACAAAATTAAAAAAAAAAAAAAGGTCTCCGACGTTCAAAGATCGTCGGAACCGGCCATGGACATGATCGATAGCCGACTAAGTCTCGGCTCAAACGCCGCTCTCCGCCGCTGTTGATGTGACGACGGCCGAATCAACGCCGCCAACGCTCTCTTCACCAAGTCCCCTTCCACTCCCCCAATCCTCACCAGCGAGTTCGTCATCGCCGATCTCCGAGCATTCAACCGATTCGACTGGTACGCGCCGCCAGAGCCGGAGCCGGCGCCGGTGTTCGCGTTCTTGTGCATGCTACAACGAAACGAGCCCGGATGCGTCGTAGGGGAACATAGGCACGTCCGCTTCTGATGACTGCTCCCAGTGCTCTGCTTCCTCACCACTTGGTCCCGCGGCGACACCGAAATCGACCGTCTAGGAGATGTTGGCGTTCGATTGAAAACCGTACGGACGGTGACGGAGAGGACGACACACCGCGGTATAGGTTAACACGAGTGGGCGAAGAGGATCGCTTAAAAAATCAGAGAGCTAGAACAGAAAGCTGAAGTAGAGGAGATCGAGGAAGAGCAGAAGCGTCCAGCAGATGGAGATAACGATCTCTGGAGAATGGGTCCTCTTGATCTGCTTCTTGAAGAGTTCGCCATTGTCATATCAGTAGAGAGAGAAAGAGAGAATGTAGAGGGCAAGAAGGGGGGAAGAATCTAGAGAGAGAATATTTATTGAAAGGGCTGTTTGGGCCTCCAGTTTCCCAAACGTTGCGCGACTCAAGAGGGCTTTATATAGGATTTCAAAACCATGGCAGAATCGTAATTAACAGGATTTTCAAGGGCTCCTTAGTGGTTGGGTGCAACCGCGACGTGGTTAGGGTTTCACTTTCGGGTCCACCGGTTTCAAAGGCCCGTAAAAAAGCTATGGGCTGTTTTCGACCCAGACACCCACGCGATCATTGAAGCGTGGCATCACGTAAAATAAAGATCCATGACATATAAATTATAATTTATAACCTTCCGCATCAGGAGTTTCTAGTTCACACGCGAAAGAATGAGAATGGGCTTAGAGGGTGTTTCGAAAGCCTTGAGCGCCGAAACCGGCGCCATACGTCAGAAGATCTTGGGCACCCTCCGCAGTTGCCACGTATAGAAATTTAATATTTAAGCCATGGTTTTTTTTCCGGAAATTACTAAGACGCCATTCATTGTCGTCAGATATGGAATATTCCACCGCCTTTTTATATAGTGGTGGGACGAAACCACCCTCCAAATCTAAAAGTAATTCTCCCCTGAAATTAATCTTGTCTGCAAATTCCGTCTGTCACGCTTAAAAATTTTGAAATAAATTAATGCGCCAATCAGCAACGCCGGAAGCGGTGAAGGATTCAATTCTAGTGGCCATATTTTTATTTTTCCAATATAACTTAAAAAATGTATTTTAGGAATTAATTTTTAAAATTTAAATACAAAACATGCCTAAAAGGCTAAAAGTGTTAAAAAGCCTTCATCACAACATGATTCTTCATAAATTAAAATAAAATAAATGAAAATAGAATAAAAGGGAAAAAAATAGACATGGAAATAATTAGATTTTTATAGAAAAAAAAAATTTGGACTTCTTAATTTGAATGGTGAAATTTCTTAAATTGTTAAAAAAAGAAAATGTGCTTTATGAATTACTCTCTTTAAACAAATATAACTATTATAATTTTATTTCTAAATTAAATAAAAGTTTTGATTACATAATAAATTATGGTAAAAAAAAATTGTTTGAAAGTGTTTTTAGGAAAATCATGTATCAAATGATTTTTTTTATAAATATTTTAAATTATTATAAATTATTTTTTAGATTTTTAAAAGTGTTTTTAAAATTTATAAAATAGTTTTCTAAAATTGTTCTTTGATGTTTTGTATAACAAAAGTTTATTCGAAAATCTAATATTTTTAACCTATTTTAAATAGTTTTAAATATGTTTTAAAAATATTTTTTATATCTAATCTATTATTTGTAATTATTTTATATGTTGTATAATTATTTTTTAAAACAATTCTTAAAAAACAAGTGTAAATAATCGAAAAATAACTAAAATATGTTTTTTTAAATACCTTTTTTTATTAATTAAAAATATTAATAAAAATGTTATTATAAAATATTTTTTAGTTTTTTATTACAAAGAATATAAAATTATTTTTTATAACAATTGTCAAATAAGTTCTAATTTAAAAAAAAAAAACACTTTTTAAGGTAAAAATACTACCGAGAATCATTGTCAAAGGTCTAAATAGGTCGAAGAAGATAAAAATAAAAATAAAAGTGATAATAGAACTTTTTTTTAGTAAGAAAACTAGAATCGGGTTCATGTTTGAATTAATGCATTGTTTTTTGAAAGCTATTATTATGAGCCGTAATGATTTTGCCTTCCCTGCGTGATGCCCAAGCCAGCAATTTCTTTTCTTTTCTTTTCTTTTTTAAGCCATGGTACGTACTAATAGGCCATAATTCCTGATTCTCACCCACCTCCCAAAAAAGGGTAGAAGGTCACAAATTAATTGGTTGAACCAATTTTTTTTAACAAATTCATAGAATATATAGAACACATTTTTTAATTAAATAATTACATTTATTTTTATTATCTTTTTTAGGTATAAGGTGCTTATTTTTTATTTTGAATACTCCTTTTATCAAATGGTATCAACATTCTATAATTGTAAATCTTTTTTGTTATGTTTGGTTCTCAAAAAATAGGAAAAAAAATGTGAAGAAAAGAAAATAAAGAGTAAAAGTTGAAAGAAATAAAAAATAAAAGAAATTTAAAAAAATATTTAAAATCATTACATTGTTTTATATATTATTTCAAATTCATTTCACTTATTTTTCTAGTTCTGTATAAAAATTAAATAATTTAAAAATATATAAATTTATAATTAATTATAATTATATTTTATTTTATTTCATATTTTTTCATATTAAAATTAAATATAAGAAAATCATTTACTTTCAATTTTTTTTTAAATTTCCTTAACACTTTGCAAGAACCAAACATAGCCAAGGTATGTTTTTATAAAATGTATTATGTAACTAAATAAGGAAAATTGGAAGCATAAGTGCTTGTTTGGATGCATTCAATATTTTTAAATTTAAAATGGGAAAAAATTAATACCTTAATTTATAAAATATTTTTTAACGGTCATATAAAGTATATCATTAAATTAAAATTTTGAAATTTGATAATAACAAAATATGAATAGGGAAAATCAAGTCATAAGATATTTGGCAAATAAAAATAGAAGATATGGAATTTTTCTTTAGTAACCCTTTTTCTCTTTTGTAAAACAAATTGATTTCATATCCTCTTTTTAAAGTGAATGATAAAGTATTACAACCAAGAAAAAAGTTCCCACATAATAATGAAAGTGACATGGGGCACACTCTTATCTACTAATGTTACTTTTGTAATTTTGTCAAATTATTATTTATTCTTCTACATCATGATTAGCCTTTTCAATGATACCTTCTTTCAAGGTTGAGCCAACGGTTCACTCCCCTTTTTTATTTTATTATATATATATATATATATATATATATATATATATATATATATATATATATATATATATATATATATGTTAAAAATTCTTTTATATTTTGAATTATTGGCATTTTTTTTTCCATTTTTAAAATTTAATTTAAATGTATATTTTTTATTTGATGGTGTTTTTAAGGGATGGGAATATCAAGAAATGTATGGGATATTTTTTTAATATAATAAATAGAATATAGAAATTTCCTTGCATTTTGAAATACTTTTATTCTCATTTAATTTTAAAATATGTTTTTTTTCTTATTTTATAATAGATTTTTTTAAAAAAAAAATAGATCTTATTAAAATTTTATTCACAAAAATTAACGAGGATCATTTTTAAAGGAAAAGACTTCTCACCTTTTTTTAAGAAATTTCATATGATTAGCTATTAGTTTAATTTCACCCACTTTCCTTGAAATTTTAAATAAATACAGTGATCCTCAATGGTTTGAAAATTCATCAAACACCTTTCATATTTTGAATTAGAAATGAGGTGGTGAAAATACTAAATGAGAAGGATTGAGGAGACATGTGATGAAAATTCAAACAAATGAGACTAAATGCATTTAGTCAAAATCTTAAAAAATGTAAACGAAATTAACCCTTCAACTATTTGAAACCAAGTCATTCACGAGCTTATATTAGACTCATCTTAGACTTACCTATTTTAATTCTAAATTTTATTTTAACTTTGATGCAATGATTCAATGAAAATTAAGGACATGTTTGATAATTGTTTTTTAAAATAGTTTTTTTAAAAAAATTTTAAGAATAGTTTTTAAAAAACCGTTCTTTGATGTTTTATATAACAAAAATATGTTTGAAAATATAAAATATTTTAAACTTATTTTTAATATTTTTAAAAATAAATTTTATATCTAATGTTTTATTTTTAATCATTGTACATGTTTATATAATTATTTTTTAAAATAACTTTCAAAAATAAATGAAAATAATAAAAAACAACTAAAAAATTTTCTTTAAAAATATACTGTTTTATATTCCTAAGAACAAAAGATACAAAACAATATTTTATTATCAAACGATTTTTGTTATTTTGTTTTGGGGAACATAAAATATTACGGATAAGAGTTATCCAACAGGTCCTAAGTAAAGGAAAATTTTTTACATATATAATATAAATGAAATTTCTAAAGATATTATTTTTTTATTTTTAATAACAATTTAATATATTAATACTTGTTTTGCAACATTAATGTGTTCTATACACGAGAATTATTACTCTACCTTGACTAATAATAAAATGTCACATGTCTTGGAACTTAATAATACATTACCAAAATTGTTTCTTCCTAACATGTGACTAGATGCTTGCTATATTTGGTTTTCAACTATAATTGTGTCAATACTTTTTTTTTGTTGTATTATCCATACAAGTTATATGTCTTCAATTAAATGTTGGCCATTGAAAATGGTTATGCTCATGGAAGATGATTTCTTTTACTTTTACTTTTGTTAAGTAAAAATTAAAATTCTTCTAAAATAGTTGTGTATCGATGATCATAGGTATTTGAAAGTGTTATATTTGACAAAAGATCGTGATAGTAATATACTTAATAAGTTAGCATCAATACCCTGAAGGATTAAGATGGATTTGATGTATCTCAATTATGAATCAAATCCCATAAATGATAAGCACGCCAAAACTAATTAGGTTGAATGATTAAAGTGAGAGGTTCAACAAGATGAGAAAAAGGAAATCACCATGTTCATATGCTTACATGTCATATCATTTCTATTACAATGAGAAAATACAATGAACTTGCCCTTACACGCCATCTCTAAGAGCTTTTATTTAGTTTGACACCTAAGATTTGGTGAACCCAAATCAATATCGAATCAATTATTGTAGAAATTATGACAATTCAATGTATTGACTTCTTGTTTCAACAAATTTAGATTTCATAATTAGCGGAGTTTCAAACCATATGCATGTTCGTTAGCTTACCAAGTCTCATGAGTTTTCTAGGTAAAATATGGTAAAAATACGTATATTAAAGTTTATTTATAAGTGTAATTGACATAGGTATAATTAAATAGAAAAATATGGTAAGTAAGGATATATGAGTCTTAGTATACAATTTATTATTTATCTAATCAAATTAATTTTAATTTATTAAATATTAGAACTTCACTTTTTTTTATTTTTATTTTAGTATTTTTTTAATAAATTTATATTTTTAATATTTTAAAATAAAGAGATTCAAAATTAAAAGAATAGATATAAAAAATTTAAAAGTGAAGTGATAGTAATTTTAAAAGAGGATTAATGAGATAAATGATGATATATTTAATATTAAAATTATAATTTATTTAATTCAAATATATTTAATAATATTAAATAAATGAAAATACATATATGATTTTTTTTATATTTAATTATCATATAAATGATATAAAAAAAGACTTGTTAAAAAATTATAATGTTGGTTTTATACTTTTATTAATCAATTAAATAAAAATTAAAATAAAATAATTAGAATTTTTTTTAATAATGAATTTTTTAATTGAAAACAACAGGGTGGCCATTGTTGTCCATTCATATCAACTTAAGTATACCCATCCTTAATATCTTCGCTAATATTTGTTTCTTCGAGATAATAAGTTTTATTAAATATTTTTAATAATTTATTAGTTTAGGAGGCAGTTTGTGGAGATTTGGAAGTTTGTACAGCAGCGGGTAATGAGCGGCAAGAAGGGACACGTGGTGCCAGGTGTTGTGGAGTTTGTGGACCGAACATGTCACCTTTGGACTTTTCTGAGATTTTTCCGCTTACGGTTGACCTCTTCTGACTTGTGTGCCGGCCAAGAAAACTCTCCCTTACGGCTGTTTGCCCAGGTTTCATTACAGGTGTCACTTACTTTGTTCCTCACTGCTTGTTTGGATGCGGCTCTTGATCTTATCCAAATACGGATTTGGATTCTATTTTGATTGCGTTTGGCCGAGCGTTTGAGATTTCTGTCCTTGTATTCCGTATTGAGTGAAGCCAATCGGTCCACCGTTGATGTGAAGCTAATTCCAGCGGAATAGAATTTTGGAGATGAATTTAAAAATCGTTTTGAAAAATCGGATATTTCACCGATATATCAAATATCGGACGAGATCAAAGGGAGAAATATCGAAAAAATATCATCAAAATATCGTTGATATATCAGTTTGAAACACAACAAAAAAAATCGAGTCTAAAGCGATGCATGAAGTAGTGACAAAAAAAACAAGTGTGAAGCGCGTGGAGCAAAAGAGGAAGTTTGTCAAAATATTAGAGATATATCGGTGAATATATCGACAAACACATCGGACGAATATATCGCATATTTAGGAAATATCGAAGATTTTTTTGTAAGTTTTTTTTTAAAAATATTTATTATTATTTTTATTTTTTAATTATTTATTTTTAATTTATTTTTATTTTAAATTTATATTACCATTTTATTTTTAACTAAATTTTATAGTTATCTCATTAATACTATTTTAAAAAATTACTATCACTTCATTCTTTTTTTTATCATTTTAGTTTCATTTAATTTAAAATGTTTTATTTTAAAATATTAAAATATAATTTTACTCAAAAATTGCTACAATATAAAAAATTAATGAAGTCCTAATATTCTATAAATTAAAATTAATTTGATATGATAAATTAGAAATGATTTTAATTATTTAAATAAATTAATGTTAATAGAAAAATTGTCACTTATAATAAATTTTTAGAAATCAAATCTCAATAAAATATTTATATAAATCATTTAATTTTTTATTTAAAATGTAATAAAATATGTTTAAATAAAATATTTTAATTTTTAAAATAAATTAATATAAATATATTAAAGGAATTTATGCTAATTTTTTATAAAAATTTGATAAATAATATATGTACAATTAAATATAATATTTATCAAATTTTCATAAAAAAATAATATTACTTATTTATTTTATCATTTTTTTTTTGGAGTTTTTCAAGCATTCTTGTGAATTTTGAATAATTTTCACCTTAATATTTTTGTCAAAATATCCATCGATATTTTTCTGATTTTTTGATATATCCATAAAATCCAAGTACCGTATTTACCGATATTTTAATCTTGGTACAAGTTGTGTGTAAATTATTAAAATTAATGTATAAATCTTATTAAAATGAATTTAAGAATATAATAAGTAGTAAATTTATTGATAATTGATTTATTTATAGTTGAATTAAATTTAGGTGTTGTTTGTTTTTTTAAGTTTTTGTTAAAAATGACTTAATTTTAAATTTTTAATGATTTATTTTTTGACTTATTACTTAAAATTTTTAATTGAGTAGAAAAAGTTCAAAATGGTGTTTGTTTGTTTTTTTTTTAGTTTTTTTTTGTTGAAAGTATTTTGCTTTTAGACTTTATATAGTTTATTTTTTTTCTTTTTATTTTTTCATGACTTATTATAAATTTTTGGTTGAATAAAAAAAAATCAAAATATTTGAATTTTTCTAAATGAAAAAAGTAACATGTTAGGTTTTTATTTACTTTTTAATACTTAATAGAAATAAAATATTATAAAAACAACCAATCTAATACTTAACATTATTAAACACTATTTAATTTCTAGTTCTATTTAAAATTAAGTAAAAAAAACAAATACCATCAAAATATTTGACTTTTTTTAAATACTAAAAATCAACCATCATAATTAACAGGAACCTATACATTTTTTTTCTTAATATTTGATAGAAATAAAATGATAAAAAACCAAATAACTTAATACTTAATGTTATTAAATACTAATTTTTATTAAGTTCTATTTAGAATTAAGTAAAAAAAATTGAATACCACTTTAAACTAATTGAATTTAGAGTGCATTTGACACTACTTAATAATTAAAGTGTGTTTGAAGTTATTTCTATTTGAAGTAGTTTTAGTAAAAATATTTTCTTTACAAGTATTTTTGAGGGGATCACCTATAAGTAATTTTTCATTTTAAAAAAAAAATATTTTATGAATTTTGTCAAATATTTGATTTTTCTTTAAAAGTATTTTTATCCTAAAAATATTTTTTAAAATAACTACCAAACATACTAATAATTGAGTGAATCTTGATGGATTTGAATTACCTTGGTGAATATTTTCAAGTAAAAGAAGATTGATTTAATTTTTTTTCATATTTAATTTTATTATAAAAAATATAAATATAATTAAAATTAATTAAAAATTTATATATTTTCAAAATTATTTTGAAATAAGTTTTCAGTAGTATATAAAAATAATTTATTTCTTTTTAAATCTATTTTTTACATCTACATATTTAAAATTACTTTTTTTTTCTCCTATTAAAATAATTAAAATCTTGTTTGAGAGTGATTATAGAAAAATTAGCAATGATTTCTAATTTTTAGAAATATTTTTATTGGCGTTTAGAGTTAGGTAATCCAATTTTTTTTTTTTTTTTGTTGGACTTGAAAAGCTTGTAGTATGGTATATGTGGTGAAGGTAAAATTATGAGAATTTTTTGGGGTATGTGATGATAGCGAAGGGATCAACTCGATGGATACAGGAATAAATCTGTGTTTTTATTCTGTTTTGTTTCTTATTGCTTATTTTTGTTATTTCGTAATAATTGGAATAAACTTAAATTTATTTTCTAAATTGCAAGCCCAAATTTGAAGTTTTAATTAAATACTTTTACAAGATTCAAAGTTGGTGGGTGTAAAAAAAGAAAAAGCAAAAATGGAAAAAAAGAAAAGAAAAAAGAAAATCATGTGAGCTGCACGTGATGCCGTATTCAGCGAAGAGTAATGCTTCCATGAGAGAGGGGGTGTGAAGGGAATACTTTCGTTCTTCCTTCCCTTTTCCCTTTTTCTTTTCTCTCCCTGTTTCTTAGTTCTCGACCTTTCTTATGGTCTGTGCTGCAGAAAAGTAGAGGCGTTGGACCAAATTAATAGCAACCACAGAAATAAAGAACGAGCTGAAATGGCGCCCCCACCACAGGCCAGAGACCAGAGACCACAACCGAAGCTTCTATAATATCAGGCTGAAGCTTCCTTAACAGACTCTTCTTCCCCACAACGACTTATTACTAGTCTCCATTCAGCCAACCCCAGCAAGCCAGCAGCAATGCAATCTTCAAATGTCGGCATCAGACCACCACAACCACCACCTCTCCAAAATCCTTTCCTTTGGGACCCACATTTTTGACAACTCACTACACTAAAGTGACTGGGTCAAATGCCGAACCGCCTATTCGTTCACAAGACATAAAATAATTCAGAGTCCCTTTCATACGTGGTCTGTCGTTAATAAAAGCCACATCAACCCATTCAAACACTCTCTTTTTTAACAATCTTCGTGGGCTCCATGCGTATCAGTTTTCCATTCTTTGGTTACACGTGTTTCTTATTTTTTGATTTTTTTTGAATTTTTTCGGGATAAAAAATGATATTATTTTGTGTGATTAGAGGTGGGTTTTCCATAGTTAATTTAATATTTTCTTGACTCTGGTTGGCGGTTCATGGTTGAAAAGTATGCCACGTGGCCATGCTCTAAAATTTCTTGTCTGGTTCCTTCTTTTCATTAACTCAAATTCTATGTCAAAAGAAACACCTGGATGGTTTTTCCATTGATTTTTTTTCTTTTCTAAATCAGATATAGAAAATTCAGTTTCATTAGTTGAATTTTGACCAAATAACTCAAATCATCTCCCTAAAAGTTCAATAGTACTCCCAATTTTAGCAATAGAAAACAATTTTTTTGGTTTAAGCAAAAGTGTTTTTTTATATATTTGAATATATTAATTTTTTTATTTAATCATTTTTACAAATAAGGAAAATAAAATCACACCTTAAGAAAGTTGCTTGGTTTAATGTTTTAAAACATTCCTACATTTTTAAAGTTTGAAGATTTTGTTTAAATATAAAAGATATAAAAATCTTATACTTTGTTCGATAATAATTCTAAAAATTGTTTTTAGTTTAAAAAACAGTTTTTGAAAAAAAAGTATATTTTTTTGTAAAATTTATAAAACCTTTTTAAAAAATAAAAAATCACTTGTAATATTAAAATATCACTTCTAATGCTTTTTGGAGAAACACTTGAAGTGTGTTTGATAGTGATTTTAAAAATCACTTCCAACATTTTTAATACTTAAAAATTTTTATCTTTCAAGTATTAAAAGCGCTTCATAAAATTATTAAATGTACTTTTGATAAGTGATTATCTTAAAAATATTTAAGAAAACATATTTTCATTAAAATATTTTGAGTAAAAATACTGTCGAACACATTCTTAACCCTTTATTTAAAATTTGAAGTTCTAAAATACATTTTTATATTGACTTATATTCAAATTTTAGATAAATTTATATACATTTAATTTTAAGATTAAAAACCCGTTTTGTAATGATTTTAGGAAATGCTTCCAATATTTTTAATACTTAAAAAATTTTATCATTTAAGTGTTAAAAATATTAAAATATTTTCTAAATTACTACCAAACATATTCTAAAACCAATTTTATGTTGACAATAGAAAAAGGATCCTTTTATAATAGTACAAAGAAAACAACTTTGAAAATTTGTTTTTCACTTTTAAAAATTTCTTCCATCCTATTATTTTCCACCCTACTTTCTTTCAAATGTAAGACTCAAACACCCCATTCAACTATGATTTGCAGTCATTGGGATTTAATTTGCAACTACAAAATATGTAGTTGGTAGGTAGTGGTTTATTGTGTAAATGATATGATGATTCAATTTGATGCATGTGCATGGCATGTGCATGGGAGGTATTGGAATATAGGAAGGTTCCCTCACATGGTGGGAAAGCATGGAGAGATGTGAAATTGGGCACTCTAAACAATGAAGGGCAAGGTCACACATGGATGGCTGATTGGTCAAAGTCCATGCCCTTTTTTAAGCTTCTACCCTTCATCTGTCACATTCAACCAAGCTTGGTTTCTTGACTTCCAAGGTCATTGGGTCTAACCCTAATAATTTGAGTGCCCTTCTTGCACCAACTTGTGTAACTTAAATGCAGAATCAACACATTGATTTAGTCATAGAATTGGGTTTTTCATTCCCTTTCAAATGATTTTTTTTCTTTTAAATATTTTTCTAATTTTCTTTAATAAAATATGTATAAAATTGATAGTTCAAACCTTAAGATTTAAGTTTAAATAATTTTTTTTCTAATTTTTTATTTTATTTTATGCCTCACAAACTATTATAAATTTGAAAATAGTTTTTAAAGGTCATATTTAAAAAAGATTCTATATTTGGTCAAAAATCTCAACCATTCCAAATTTCAAATATTTGAAGCTAAAGCTTGTGGTCATCACCCTAATCGCAATGACTAATGGTTTAATTAAGGTGAGACCATTGTTTTCAAAATTTTTAACTCCAGTCTTTGTTTTGGTATCAACTCTTTGAAAGTTTTCCAAAATCTTATTCAAATGATTGTTAATTCTTTAGAATTAGTCATATAGTCTGAACTTTTTACGTGTTTCCTGTTTTGTTTTAGAATGAGTAAAATAATCATAATTAGATTTTTTTTGTTTTTGTTTTTGCTTTTGCTTTTAATCATTCAAAGCTTCTAGTATCAAACCCTTTTAAATCACAACAAATGTGAATAATTTGAGGCAATAGGTTTACAATTAAGGGTGTAACTAAAAATTAAAAAAAAAAAAAATCAATAGAATCGATCCAATTCAACTGGACCTGATCAAATAGATTTAGTTTTCAACGACCATGAAGTTCATTTGATTTTAGGTTTTTAAAAATTGATTTGATTGATTCAATTTTTAGTTTTTTTGTCTCATAGTCGATAAAAACAAATCAAATTGGCATTTTAAGACTTTGACCTCTAGTGGTTTATAGTCTTTAGGTTAATGTTTGGTTCCTATAAAATTTGAGGGAAAATGTGAAAGAAAGAAAATAGAGAGAAAAAGTAGAAGAGAATAAAAAAATGAAGAAATATATAAGATACATTTAGTTTCAATAAATTATTTTTATATATTTCTTCAAATTCATTTTACTTATTTGCCTTTATTATATAAGATTAAATAATTTATATATATATATATATATATATATATATATATCTGAAAATTTTTAATTATATTTGATTTTCTTTTGTATTTTTTACTTGAAAAATCAAATATAAGAAAATTATTTTTTTAATATTTTTTTTTTAGGAATCAAACATAGCATTAATGTTTGATAATTTTTTTTTTTCTAAATTTTCATCATTATGCATATTTTATAGACTCCAACAAAGTAATTCATTATCATTTGTTTATGATTAAACTAATTTTTAAATACATTTATTATATTTTGAGCTATAAATTTAACAAATATTATTTTTAACTTCAAACCAAGTTACTTTTAAAAATAAATTAGACTTAACACATCAATTAACTTACATTAGATAAATAAATAAAACCAAATTATATCGATCTTTAGTTTGACTTTTTCAATATTAAAAGGTTAGTTCGATTTTGATTTAAGTATAAACTAAGCATATCAACTCGATTAATTTTTCCTCTAAAAACCAACTAAACCACATCTTTTTACACCCCTAAATCCTAATTACTGCAATACTTCCAAGGCTACCATGGGCCTCGTTGGTGCTAATTAAGTTTGTATCGAAGCATTTGTTTGACAGAGTGTAAGATTATGACTTCACTTCGGAGTTTTTAGGCTAAAAGTCTTTGCGCCCGCATGAAGTATTTTCTAGTCAACTCCGTAGAAGTTTGGAGTCCAACTTGTCCTTATAATAATATCATTAAATATACGTAGGAAGATTTCCAAATTCAAAAGGCTGAGTCAATGGAGCTTTACATGCCATGGCTTCCATCATACTGCAATAATTTAGACCCTCTATACCCATAATAAAGAAAAAGACGTGGCTCCTAAATCACCTTTTTAACCTAATAAGATAAGATAAGATAAGATGATTAATAGATGAATGACTTTGAGGTAGGATGTTGCATTTTTCTCTAACATAAATTCTATATCATGAACGTGACTACCAATTGCTTTTTCTTTATTTACTTCTCTGAATCTATGGCTAAAACACCTCTAAGGGCTCGACCATTACTTCTGTTATAATCAAGCCAATTTCTTTGCTAATATTCCCAATCTCATCTCTTTCAACCCAGTTGTCCAACTACCTATGAAACTTGCTCAGCTCTACTATTCATCATGGTGAGCACAATTCTAGACTCTATGTTCAGCTATGATTTACTAGGTTATCTTCATGGTACCTAGCTATTCCAGAACCCTACATGCATCCTCTAGGAATGACAAGACAATTTGATTCTTCATACAATCCTCACAATCGTTGGAGTTGCCGAGTTGGTAGTTGCTGTGGGGAATAGGACCAGCAGCTAGCCGGTTGGTTACGCCCAAGTGTTTCACCCAGGTAGCATGGCACCCGATTAGGATTTGACACTCAAATGGCTTGCACTCGGACAGCTGCATGTCATAAATGTGTCAGTTACACATTATTTGCTGAGTTTTGGGTCAAAATGGCCCATTTATTAAAAAAAATATATAGAATTAACCGATTTATAAAATTTATGTTTAAATTGACTTTTTAATGTGACGTAAGAGCCATATTATAAATATGTATATATTAGTTAAAGCTTCAATTGATAATTGAGATTTTATTTTTGAACTGAAGTCGTAGTTGTCAATTGAGGCTTCAGTTTTTGAACTGAAACCGCAGTTATTAACTGAGACTTTATTTTTGAACTGAAACCTCAATTGATAACTGAGATTTCATTTTTGAACTAAAACCACAATTTCCAATTGAGACTTTAGTTAATTTTTGTTTAAATTTAAAATTTAATTAAAAATGATTAAATTACAATTTTATTATTGAAATTTAAAAATATACTTTAATAATAAATTATTTATATTTAAATTTAAGAATCTAGTATTAATTCAACAAACATAAACTGATAAATAGAAAATATTATAAATGAATGTTTATTTATTAATAAATTAATAATTTAAAATAATATATTTATATAACATATAAATAATATATAAAATTGTATAATTTATTAATTTAAGATATTTAATTTATTGTTTTTTAAGATATTAATTTATTTATATTATAGCAAATTTATCTTTATCGAAATAGTAATATACTTTTAAGCCACAGTTGTCAATTGAGATTTCGGTTAATTTTTTTTCTTACTTTCAAATTTAATTTAAAACTATTAAATTAAAATTTATTATTCAATTAAAAATATATACTTTAATAATAAATTATTTGCATTTAAACTTATGAATTTAGTATTACTTCAACAAACATAAATTGATAAATACAAGATATTACAAATGAATATTTTATTTATTAATAAATTAATAATCTTAAAATATAAATTTATATAACATATAAATAATATATAAAATTGTATAATTGATTAATTTAAGATATTTAATTTGTTATTTTTTAAGATATTAATTTATTTATATTATGAAAAATTATCTTTATTGAAATAATAGTATACTCTTAAGCCGCAGTTGCCATATATGGATTTTTTTGACAAAATTAGTTAATGAAATTAATTAGAAAAAGTCTACTACAAAATATAACTTTTAGTAGTTTAATCAAAGTTACAAAAATACCAAGTAAACATTTATATAGTAGAAAAAAAAAACATATAATCCCACATGCCTCCACAAGGAGAGAACCTATGTGTAACTGGTACTCTCTTTCTTTTTGGTCACTCCTCTCTAATTGTAGCAGGTACTGCATGTGACACATGAAGAACATCTGTCTGTGATGGAGCTGGAGTTGGAAATAGAAGTGGTGGTGGAGGTAACAATCTAGGTTGACGTAGGCCCTGCCCACCCCTCAGAATGGCTGGGGGTTAATCTAGCTAAGTGTATGTGTCAATCTGCATAGGTATAGGGACAAATATAGATGACTCTGGTGATGGTAGAATTGATGTCCTAAACTCAAGTCCTAGTGTTAGGAAACATCTAGGTGCAATGAAAGGGGATTGACATATGGGGTAGCAGGCACTGAAATTAGGTTTGAAGAGGTAGGTGGTTGTACTGATAGTGGGTTTGAATAAGTAGGGGGTTGCATTGATGGTGGGTCTGAAGAGGTAGGGGGTTGTGCTGATGGTGGGTCTAAAGAGGTAGGGGGCTGAACTGAAGGTAGGCCTAAAGAAATAGGGGGTTGTATTGATGGTGGGTCTCAAGTTTACCCCATTTGAGATCGAGAGTATTGCTACTACACCTATCACACTTGAGCTCACCCCATCCAAAACTATACCACCATTCAAGAATATGCCATAACAAACACAAGCAATACCAGTCCATGAAATAGGGAGAGATCTCAATCTTCCTAATCAACAAGAGCTCTATGTTTACTCTCAAGGAAACAAGTTGCTCATGAACTCTATGCACTATCTAGAATTCGAACTTATGCTAGGAACTAATATCTCATCTTTAGGTAATCTTGAAAACATTTTTGAAACACTAGATGTGCCAATTGTCCATAGGAAAGGTGTTAGATCATGTACAAAACATTCGATTTCTAAATTTGTGTCATATGATAACTTGTCTCTATCATTTCCTGCATTTACCATAAATTTATCTAGTGTTAATATTCCCAAGTCAATAGAAGAAGCCTTAGCTATTTCTTGAATGGAAAAATGTAGTCCTTGAAGAAATACGAGCACTTAAGAAGAATGACACATGGCGTTTGGTGAAACTACCACAAGACAAGAGTGTAGTAAGATGTAAATGGATATTTATTATCAAATTCAAACCAGGTGGATTGATTGAAAGATATAAAACACAACTAGTTGCAAAAGGTTTCACACCAACAAGTATATATGAGTCTCCTACTTGACTTTAAAGAAGATAAGAAAGACAGAATGGTGTGCAAGTTAAATAAATCAATATATGGGCTAAAATAGTCTTCGCGCACTTGGTTTGATAGATTTTCGAAGGTGATTAAGAGCCATGAGTACTCATAAGGGCAAAATGATCACATGTTATTTGTTAAACACTCATCAGATGGAAAAATCATAGTCCTAGTAGCATACGTAGATGATATAATACTTACTGGACACAACTTTGAAGAAGTGGAGAAAATTAAAAGATTGATGGCAATAGAGTTTGAGATTAAAGATCTTAGAACTTTGAGATACATTTTGGGAATGGAAGTCATAAGAAATTAGAATGATATTTCTATATCACATTAGATTTGTTAGAAGAGACAGGTATGCTCAACTACAAATCAATAGAGAATCTTATTGAACAAGGAGGCAAAAAAAAAAAAAAAAAATGATTGAGAGAGATATGGTTGATAAAGGACAATGCCAATGGCTTGTAGGAAAACTAATATGCCTTTCACACACAAGACTTGACATCACATTTGAAGTAAGTGTAGTAAGCCAATACATGCATTCACCATGCCAAACACACTTCAATTTCGTTTATCGAATATTGAGGTATCTTAAGAAGACTTAGAGGAAAGGATTATTTTTTGGTAAAGAAGGAAACAAAAAAATGAAATTTTTTTATAGATGTAGATTAGACAAGATCCGTCAATGATAAGAAATCAATATTTGAGTATTGCACACGTCTTTAGGGGAATTTAGTGACTTGGTGCAACAAAAAGTAGTCTACAGTAGCAAATAACAGTGTTGAAGTTGAATACAGAGTCATGGCTCAATGTATTGGTGAAGCAATTTGGTTAAAACGGTTGCTAGAAGAGTTGAAGATCAGTTGTGAGTTCCCTATGTAGCTTTATTGCGACAACAAGGTCACAATCAACATAGCACATAATCTAGTCCATCACGATAGAACCAAGCATGTGGAGGTGGATAAACACTTTATTACCAAAAAACTATAAAAGAGAATAATCAGCATGTAGTACATTCCTACAGACCAACAAGTTGCAGACATACTCACCAAAGGTCTCTCAAGACCATTGTTTGAGTACTTAGTAGGCAAACTTGAGCTCATTGACATTTATGGCCAAGCTTGAGAGGGAGTGTTGGCAGATAAGATCTAGTTTTTAGGAAGAATTTGAATAAGTCAATAAGTTTTATTTAATTTTCTAGGTTGTTATTTTCATTTATCTAGATTAGGAGTTATCATTTTATTTTTTATCTTTTGTTTTTAAATTCAAATAAAGTAAATTACTTGATAGAAACTAAGCTACAAATATATTAGGAGTAGGTTTTAGAATTTGTTGTAAGCTCTTGTTCAACTTAAGTCTATTTAAAATGTAATTTCCATTTGATTAAAGAATGAAGATCATTTTCACATCTTCATATACTTTGTAGTTTCTAAAGACTTTGTTCACTTACCCTTGTGCAACCTTGCATGATTACCAAAATGCTCTTATGCATAAAAGTGAACCTAGAGCTAATCTAACCCTTATAAATTGTGCCATAAAAGTATATGAGCTTGAGCGGAGACCATTGGAACCCATAGGATAGTATTGACTCCCTTATAATTCAATTCTAAAGTTGATTCAACATCCCACTATAGAAAATCAATTACATTCTAGTACCCTATGTAAATAACAATGAGACATTAAGTGTTCGGGTTTGTGACCTATTATTCATTGCGTTCAGTTTTCCAATGAACTTATGTCCATAGTTTAACAAGGTGAAAACTATAAACCTTTTAAAACTAACTCTACTATCCTTACGTTATAGATTCTCTTATTATATGTTCAATTGACATATTTTAGTTTTCTAAGAGCTTATGTCAAGTTCCACTTAAGAAACTATTATGATTATAGTTTACATAAACACACCTCCTTAGAATCACCTAAGAGGATACTTTGTTTAAATCCTATGAGATTTCATGATGCTTTTATTGAAAACACCTATTGGTACTAATTTTAATCAACAATAACGCAATCCATAGGGAATATATGGTCAACTTACAATCTCACTCATTGGTCAAATCCATTACTAACTTTAGCATAGACTTAGTATTCTCTCAAGGTTGAGAGATAACACAATGTAGTAGCTTTGTGAAGTCATGATAACTTGATAACCATATGACATGACTCATTGTAGGTCTTTTCCAATGTGTAATCATACACACTAGTGCTCTCACCATGGGAAACCCATCCTAATAGCCAAGACCAACCATTTCTCTAATTAGGAGGTAGTGCACTATAACCTCTAATAGGTTGCCTAGGCTTGTGAACCAGTTATGAACAAGTCAACCATTTGTAAGGAATCCATGACTTGTATCTTTTGTGCAACTTTTAATACACCTAAGTCACATACACTATAAGAGATACACGTTAGAATACTTACAAGGTATAATGCATGGAATGAGGATGGATAAAAGTGAACTAAAAATTTATTAATAAATAATAAAATTCAAAAGTTTATTATATTATATCATGCTTTTAAGGGCTTTATCCTAACAAATTGCACCACCTATAGAAAAAAGAAAGTTAGAGGTAGACTTATGAGAGTCCTTATCAAATTGAAAGTTTGAATTTGTATACCTAATGGGTACTAACTCATCACTATGGTACACTAACATGTAATCCCCTGTTTTCATAAGATACTTGAGTATATGTTTGACTATTGTCCAATGCTCTAGTCCTAGATTGGATTGATATCTACTCATCATCCTTACAACAAAGAAAATGTCCCGTTTAGTGTTAGGATAGAGTCTTAAGAAGTATGACATTGATGTAACAATTTTGGATTTGTTATTTATTGATATGATTCCTATTTCCTAATTTATCTATCCTATTTCATACATTATACCTTATGAGCATTCTAACGTGACATATCTTGCATTGTACATGACTTGGGTGTATAAGAAATAGAATGAAAAATCTAAGTCATGGGTTTTTTTATAAGTAAAAGATTAATTCATTGTTGGTTCATAGACTTTGGCAATCCATTTAAGGTTATAGTGCTACCTCCTAATTAGAGGGATGACTAGTCTTGGTGATTGGGATGAGGTTCCCTTAGTGAGTGCATTAGATTGTATGGTTATACATTGGATAGGACCTTTGGTGAGTCATGACACATTGGTTATTAGGTAGTCATGATCGATCAATCTCACTAAGGTGCTATATTGTATAAACTCTCAACCTTGAGAGGATACTAAGCTTGTGCCAAAATTTGTAATGACTTTAACTTATGGGTAAGGCCTTAAGGTGGTCGTATATTCCCTGTAGATTGGATCACTATTGATGGAAATTAGTAGCAAGAGGTATTCTCAATAGACAAAGTATTCCCTTGGGTGATCTTAAAGACATATGTTCAAGAAATTTATGGTTGTAGTAGTTCTTTGATTGGAATTGACTTATTTGTGAGCTAGAATATGCTAATTGATCACATAATTGGAGAATTTGAGACTCAAGGATTATAAAGGTAATCTTGAGAGGCTGATAGCATTCATCTTGTTAGATTACAAACATTGTTCCCAGGCCCTAGATCACTAGGGTGCATGAAATCCTATCCCAGGTTCTCTAGATCTAAGCATAATTGAAACATGATATTAAAAACTAATGATAAAAGCATAGATCTAAAGATTAGTGTTGTACCTATGATTTGAATATTTCTAAATCTATTTATGTCGGTATAGAAAACTTTAAAACCATAGAAGATTTCGTAAACATAGTAGTCTTCCACTTGATGACTTCTCCTTAAGTTTAGGTAAAATAATAATTGCTCTTTCAAAGCCTTGAATTAGATTGATAGGACCTGATATGGTATTAACATTAGACTTAGCTAATGTTAAGTTAGAAAAATATTTTTTTTTTTTATCACGAATGATTGTGTTTATTGTGACACAATCTACAAGACATGCATTTATATTAGATGTTATATAATTTATCAAGACATGAGAGGGATCCATATATCTTTAAATATAAATAAAGAAAAGAATTTAGATATGAAATGAACATATGTAAAAATGAAATGTGAAATAAGCTATAAAGATGTATATTATAAATAATGTGTTTAAAAAATGATAACATAGTAAAAAAAAAAAAAACACATAGAACTAAACAGGAACATAATATTTAATCATAACAAACATTTCCATCACCAATTAGATGGTCAATTTTTCTATAAGGGTTCTCAAAGAAGTTTGAAACATCTATATGGATTAAGTCCATTATGCCATTACCACCAATGAAGTTCATTTCTACTGCCTTCCCTTTTTCTTTTATTGACCAAATGTTTTGAAGTATGAGAGGTACGTGACCAATGTCTTTTTATAGCATTCATTCTCATGAAAATGTTTGCTTTGTGGTTTTATCTTCTTTTCAAATTTTGCCTCTGAATTATTCCATTTATGGTGGTTTGAATTGTTTTTTCTATTCTAAGAATGACTGCATCTATAGTGGTGCTAAGTATTGCGTTTACCACGACTGCATTCTCGACCTCGACCTCGACCTTGTCCTTGTCCATGTCTAAAAGTTTGAACAGATGTGACATTTGTTGCAGGTAGTGATATGGACCTAATAGGATGAGATTGATGATTCTTTAATAGAAGTTTATTATTTTGTTTAGCCATAAGAAGACATGGGATTAATTTGGAATGTTTGGTGACAACATTCTCGATATTGCTACTTCAAGAGCACATTTGAAGCATGAAAAGTAGTAAATATCCTTTCAAGCATATATTTTTCAGTAACTTTTTCTTCATTTAACTTTAATTATGAGCTAATTTTGAATAAAACTTAGTTGTAGTCATTCACATATTTGAAATATTGTAATCTCAAGTGCATCCAATTATAACATGTTTTTGGAAGTACTATAGTCTTTTGGTGGTCATATCATACCTTCGGATTATTCCAAAGGATGAAATGATCTTTGACTGTAAGGTATTAACCTTTTTAATCTTTTAACAATGTGATAGTGAAGGAATATTAAAGCTTTGGCGCAATTATATGAGGATGCATCATTTTATTTTTTAATGATTTTTCTAAGATTCATTGCATGTAGGTTAAATTCAACATTCAAAACCCAAGATAATTAGTTTTTGCTAAGGCGACAAACTCAAGCTTTGTAAAGTTTTGACATTATCTAAAAACTATACATAAAATAATTTAATTAAAAAATAATTTAACTTTAAATAAATTAATAAAAATTATTTAATAATATTTTATCAAGTAAATAATTTTTTTTGATGAAAATATTATGATTTAAGATTTTTCAATATTTTGTTTCTATAATATTATTATAAATATAGTAAAAAAAATGCATGACTATTAGCTAGTATTAACGAAATAAAAATTGAGAACTAATAATTTTAATAGCTTTTAGCTATGAATAATTTTGTCACAACAAAAATATGAAAATTTACATATAACTTTATACTATAAAATATTCATTATATAGCTTCTTGTTAGAGAATTTTCTTTTGTAAAACTTTTGATTATGTAATATAATTAAAATGAATTAGGAATTACATGCATATCTTTTGACTATGTTTTTATAACTTTGTAATTTGTCATATAAGTTCTAGTTATGGAGATTTTATAAATTTTTCATAACTTTTGGTTATGGGTTTTTTTTTTTTTTTTTTTTTCCGTTTTTATGATTAAAAAAAAAAATATATTTTTTGCATAGTATTTATTAGTGTTTTAAAAATGGGATCGGACTGACTCATCTAACTGTTGATTGGTGATCAAATTGGTTTGGTTCACACTCTATTGAATCACTTGTGAATTGGCAAAATCAGTGATCGAACCGGTGAACTGGACGGTTTCCCATGAACCGAATAGTTCATTGTTTTTTTTTTTCCTCTCTTTTTTAACTCCAAAGCGACGTTGATGCATTTTGCATCGAAACAATGTTGTTTCGTCTTGGTAAAAATCTCCCTTTGCAAGCCTTAACCCTTTCTGCCCCACGCCCAACCACCCTTTGCCCTATCTAGGAGCCTCCCTCAAACCCTCACCTTTGACACCTCCAGCCAGTAGGCTTGCGCTGAACCTGATGGACGATCGCGACGCCGAGGGATGACATTGAGGCTGATGATTGCGATGCTGACGACTCCATTGACGGGAGCTGTAATTGTTGTTCGACTCCATTGTTCATTACTAAATATTTATCATTTGATTTATCTAATTATTTTATTTGATATTTGTATCATTTTTAATTTGTAATTTTTTAAATACGTGATTTTATATCTATGATTTTAATTTTTAAATTTATGAATTTAAATTTCTGAATTTCAATTTGAATCATTTTATTCATTTGAAAATAAATATTTGATTTAAAAATAAATTTTAAAATAAATATTGATTTTCAAATAATTTTTTTACTATCAAATATATTTTTGACTTTCAAATAAATTTTGATTTTTTAAATTTGCCATTTTATACTTTTGATTTTAAATTTATGAATTTTGATTTGAATCATCTTATTCAATTAAAAATAAAATTTTGATTTTAAAATAAGTTTCTCATTTAGAACTAAATTTTAAAATTTATGATGTTAAAATAATTTTCTGATTTAAAAATAAATATCTAATTTTCAAATATTTTTTTTATTATCAAACATATTTCTCAGTTAAAAAAACCCGATTTTATAAAAAATTTCTTTTTCTTTAAATTTCTAAATATTTTGAATTTCTGTTTTCAATTATTAAATGAATTTATGATGTTATTTTTATTTTTAAAAATTATTTTTAATTTTAATAATATATAAATTATATATTGATGATGTTATTGGTTCGTTTGTGGTTTAACTACTGATTCGACCAATGAATCCTGAATCGGTAATTTTTCAGGTTCAATAACTGATTCAGTTATGAAAACATTGATATTTACACATGTTTCTACATTTGAATAAGATAAATTAAATGAGAAATAAAATAAAAATGAAATTTTATCACATACCTTTTATATAAGAAATAAGAGATTTTTTGATAATAGATTTATCCTTTTAGTAGCTCAATTTTCTACGAACACTCTTCTTAGTGTTTTAATCTTCCACACATACTCTTCTACAAGAGCTTGTAAGAGTTTTATTTTATGAAGACTTTTCATACTAATAACGTGTTAGAGAATAAAAGAAATATGGAAACAAAGAAACAAAAAAGAAAAAAAAAATGAAAAATAAAAGTGCTGAAAGAACTTTGAGGTGTATTTTTCATTTGTATATCTTTATTTCTTTAGAGGAAAAGCAAAAGCCTTTATGGGTAAAAATTACCCGGATACATTTATAAAAATATCAATTTTTTTTAATATCTAAAACTTTAAAACAATTTTAAAAGTCAAATTTTTTAAAGCGAGTTTAAAAAAATTGTTATATTTTATATAAATATTTATGGATCTCGCATTTGCACGATGCGTTCCCACTCGATAACGAATTCGCTTTTTATTTAAAAAATGATTTATTTTTTAAAAAATGACTTAAGTCATCACTTAATTTTGTTTTATTTTTAAGGGAAATAAAATGAGAAAGAAAAAACCTTAGTGTGACTCCTTATTTGAAAAAAACAGGTCTATGAAAAACCGAATCAGGGAGGTCAAGTTACTTATTGGGAAGGTACGGTAAAAGACCGAAAACACCCCTCTAAGTCCCTAAAAACGAGTCTCTACTAAATAGGATGTGACAGATGTGACAATTGATGAGGAAATTAATAGATACTAATAAAATAATTAAAAAATAAAGTGAATCATGCATCAAAATAAGCAAAATAGGAGTGAGATTGTACCTTAACAGCAAATAATGGTGCGCTATCATGGAAACAATATTGGCTCAAGTATAAAATTATCACATGCATATCAAAGAGTAAGACTAAAATAAAGCAACAGTCGACAGTCAGAAGAGAAAACTCATATGCAAGGCTCCCACCAAAGCCCAATTTATCTTATATGAATTGGTCTCACAAATTTCATTATTTTGGAATTATGAAAAATTCATTCTTTTGGAATTATGAAAAATTCATTCTTGCTTATATAAAATTAAGAGAAATAGAAAGTTATTTGAAAACTAGAGTGGAATTAAAAATGTTCGAGATAAAACTAGATTTGCGAAATTTATTTGAAAATTAGAGTCTCGAAAGTTATTCAAAAATTAAAGTTTTTGAAAATTAAATTTAAGAATGGGAATTTTGGAAATTAAATTTGAAAGAAATTGGAATTTTAAAATTTATTTGAGAATTGGAGATTTGCAAATTAAATTCAAGAATTGGAATTTCGGGAATTAAATTTGAAAGAAATTAGAATTTTGAAAATTATTTGAGAATTGGAATTATGAAAGTTAAATTATGAAAATTGGAATCTTGGAAATTATTTGAAGATGGAAGTTTTGAAAATTGGAATTTTGGAAAATTATTTGAAGATTAATGTTTTGGAAATTGGAATTTTGAAAATTATTTGAAAATGGAAGTTTTGAAAATTAAATTTAAAAATTAGAATTTTGAAGAATTATTTAAAGATGATTTTTTTAAATAAATCAATAAAATAATAATGATTAAATAAATAAACGAGAAAATTAGAATTTTGGAAATTGGAAATTACATTTGAAATCGAAACTTTGAAAAATTATTTAAAGATGAAATTTTAAAATAAATAAATAAAATAATAATAATAATAAAATAATAATGATTAAATAAATAAATGTGAAAATCGGAATTTTGGAAATTGGAAATTAAATTTGAAAATCGGAATTTTGAAAATTTTTTCAAAGATGAAATTTTAAAAATAAATAAATAAATAGAATAATAATAATAATGAAAATAATAATGATTAAATAAATAAATGTGAAAATTGGAATTTTGGAAATTGGGAATTAAATTTTGAAATCGGAATTTTGAAGAATTATTTAAAGATGAAATTTTATAAATAAATAAATAAATAAATAAATAAATAAATAAATAAATAAAATAAAAACGAAAATAATAATGATTAAATAAATAAATGTGAAAATTGGAATTTTGGAAATTGAAAATTAAATTTGGAAATCGAAATTTTGAAAATTATTTAAAAATGGAAGTTTTAAAAATTAAATTTATAAATTGAGATTTTAAAAATTAAATTTGAAAGAAATTGGAGTTTTGAGAATTAGAGTTTTGAAGATTAAATTAAGGAATTGAAGTTTAGAAAATTATTTGAAGATCGGAATTTTGGACAATTATTTGAAAATAGGAGTTTTGGAAATTATGTTTAGAAATTGGAATTTTGAAAAATTATTATGAAATTGGAGTTTTGAAAATTAAATTATGAAAATTTGAATCTTGGAAATTATTGAAAAAAAAAATGGAAGTTTGGAAAATTGGAATTTTGGAAAATTGAAGTTTTTTTAAAAAAAAATTAAATTATAAATATTGGAATCTTGAAAATTATTTAAAGATAGGAGTTTTGACAATTAAATTTGAAAATTTGAATTTTGGAAATTAAATTTGAAAGAAATTAGGATTTTGAAAAATTTATTTGAAGAATCGGAATTTTGAGAATCATTTAAAAGAGAATTTGCAAAAATCAAACTTTGACACGTGAGGATAAAGAATAATTTTTGAGAACTGAAATTTTGAGGATTAAATTTGGAAGAATGGAATTTTGAAAATTAAATTTAAGAATTAAAGATTTAAAAAATTAAAATTTGAGAATTGGAATTTATTTTTTTAAAATAAATAAATGCTATAATATTTCTTTTCCTTAATATATGCAAATGACATTGCCCTAATTCTTTTTGTGGCGGGTTCACCTGGAGAAAACTCCCCAGCACCATCAACCATGCTGCTGCTCTCATTGGTGCCCAACTGATCAGCCCCACCACTAGCAAAGTTGCTGCCACCACCACTAGGAAAACCGTTATTGCTGCCAGCAGCGCCACCATCTTTGATCTCTCTACCTTGTGTAACTAATCGATTCTCTTCTTCCATTACATTCACCAAAAATGCCCAAACTTTCTCTCTCGAACTCTAAATTTCAACAAAGTCTATCATAAGCTTTCTCCTCTCCTAAATATTTTAAGAATTAAAAAAATCCTGAATCCAGCATGAAAGCAAAAAGAGCTTGATTGGTAGGTCAGAAAAAAATATCGAGAAAACTTAATCGATTTGTTTTTCATGGGCAAGTGAGAAAAAGTAAAAGGCAAAGAAAAATGGGTCTCCCCGAATCCGAATCTGCTTACCATTTTGAATTAAAATAGGAAAAACATAAAAAAGAATCAATTGCCACTTTTGGGTTGTTTTAGCGTGAAACTGAAGTTGAACAATGGAGGTGAAAGCCGAAAGCCAAGAGACAGCCGTTTGGGCTATGAAAATGATTTATATATTGGAGTGGTTTGAGAAGGGGTGGTGGTGGCGAGGAATGAAGACACTACCAGTTGCAATCTCACTCATGTGTGAAACTTCTATGCCTTTTCCTTTTTGGTTTTGTTTCTCTTCCCAAGCTATGGCAGATTCATAAGATGGATTATAATGAAAACCAATCCCAATCCCAGCAACAAGACGGTTGAAAACCTTCCCACAAAACAAGTTCCATGAATATTCTTGTCCCATGATTGCCCACTACCTCTTAATGCTCTATATTTTGCCGTGTCCAACTCCCTGTAGACAGACATCAGAAACAGGGGAAAACAACAAGAAAACAGAGCACAAAGGATAAAAACAAAATGAACCAGAATGCATCCCATGGAAAAGAAAACAAAAGAAAAACTTCCAAGATCATCCATAGTGAAGCCAAAACGGAGTTGAGTTGCTCTCAAACCACTCCAAAGAAAATGAAGGAGATAGCAACAATAAACCCATAAACCAAACAGGAATCATAAAACTAAGCACCTAGTCAAGCCATCCACAGAAAACATCAAGAAAAGAGAAAGAGACTATATAACAATGAAGAAAAACAAAGGATCCCATGGCAGTCATACCTGAGGGTCTTCTTCATAAGCAATGTTGACTCATTTTTAGCCAGTTTTTTCTACTTCTAGGCTGCTTTCCCCCATTTTTCAACCTCCCATGCTCTTTCTTTTCATGCAAGCTTCTCATGCTCCCTACTCTTTGTTCAGGGAGGATGTTATCACCTTCAACCACCACCATGGTGAGCCATGCTTTTTGCCAAATGTCCATGCAGCTTACTCTTGGCAGAAAGAGGTCTCCCACTCCTCCAAGGTGCTGCTAGCTCTTCCAGGTGTGAGAAAAATCCCCGGGTTCAAGAGGGGTCTACAATATTATAATTATTTTCTTTTCTTTTTTTTTTTTTTGAAAAAAAAAAAAAAAAACTGAAAACAAGAAGTGTATCCCAATGACACCTATGTTTTAATAAGTCATGAGTTCACTTTTTGCTATGGGCAAAAAATATAATCACATTTTGGAGTTTATTTTAAAGAGAAAAAGCAATATACTAATTAATCTTGACACAAGCTTATCTTTATCATTTAAAGGTGGAAAACATAAACGTTTTTTTAATTATATTTTAAATTTTTATATAATTTTAAATACATTTAGTGATTCTAAGTTTGTATTTTACTTCTAAAAAAAAAAAAATCAAAAGATGTTTCGTATTACATAACAATAACAAATATAAAAAACATTTTTTTAATGGCTTTTGGTGAGTTTTTATGATTTTTTAGTGTAAAGACATTTGATGGTTTTAGTTTGATAAAAAAAAGAACATAATTGTCTAAAATTTTTTTTATGCTTCTTTATTTTTTAAATCAAATTTTAATAATATACATACAAAAGCCAAAACAGATTAACAATTATTTTCAAAATAGGTTGGATAAAAAGAAAGAACATAATTGTCTAAAATTTTTTTGATGCTTTCTTTATTTTTTTAACCAAATTTTAATAATACAAATACAAAAACAAAAGTAGATGAAAATACAATTTTAAAATTATTTCCAAAATTTTAATCGTGTAAAGATTTGAAAAATAATAGTAAAACCAGTTCATAGTATGAAGGTTTAAATCAAATAGTAAAACCATGTTTGGTACATGGGAATTAGAAATGAGAATAAATATTTTGTTTTCATTCATATTTCTTCTTGAATATGAATGAATTTGGTAATCTCCATTCTTATGTTTGGATGCATATAGGAATATAAAGTTGAAATAATAATTTGTTTCCATTTTAATGTTAAGTAAAACCAGAAACGAAAATGAAAAAAAGAAGTAAATCGCCAATAGTATTAGTATATATGGTTTTTTTTTTAATTTTTATTAAAAAAATCCTTAAGATTTTTTTTTGCTAACTAATAAAAACATATTTAGGCATGTGATTTAAAAATAAAATTATTTTAAAAAAAATTCATACTGCTATTTGTTGTTCTTTAAAAACAATTTTAAAAACAAAATAAAATAGAGAATTATTCTTTTTTTTTTTTCACTAGAGAAAATGAATTTTAAATTGAGACTTTATATTGAATTTAATAATAAGTTTAATAATTTTAAAAAATAATTTAAAACTTCGAAAAAAAAATATATATAATGACTATAAAAAATAATATACATAATTAATGTTTTAAATTCTTTAATAAATCTTGTAATTTTTAAGAATAATTTGAAATAGAAAAAATTGATTAATTAATTATAAATAAAATAAAATAATTCAGATTGTCATCTCCATAATTGATTAATACATCTATGCATATAATGAAAATTTTGGGTCATTAATACCTTAAAAAATTAAATTTTATTTATTTTTAAATTCATTTAAAATAGAATAGAATTAGAAATTATTAATTTTGATAATTATTCTGTATTTAAAAAAATAATTATGTTTTATAAGATGTTAATATGCATATTTTATAATATTTATAAAAGATATAAAATCATATAAATATTATTAAAAATTATTAATTTTGAATTATTTATTATTCATTTTTAACAAAATAAATCAATTAATGTTAATATATATACTTTTATAATATTTATAAAAGTATAATTTATAATTTTATTATATTATTAATATTTATATTTTATTTAAAACAATTTAATTTTAATTTTTGTAATTAAAAATTTATTTTTGTTTTTAATTGGACATGAATTAAATTTAGTTTACATTATATAAATTAAATTTATAATTTTTGGCATGAAAAATTATTTTTAAAAATAAATTATCTAAAATATATTAAATTTACAATTTGTGTTTTCTACGAATTAAAATGAAAAATTATTTTTTAAAATAAATTATAAATTTGTTTTATTTTTTTTAATTTTTAAAAATAATTTATACTAAAATATCAAAATACTCATAATCAGGATGAATTGAAATATCATTTAAGTTATCAAAGAATTAGGAGTGAGGGAGAAAAAAAAAAAAAATACCCCTTCTCACTCCCAATTCCCACGTACCAAACGCCCCATATTGGATTTGATAGCCATATATATTGTTTTATCCTTACCATGGCGAATCACTTCTCAAAATAAATAAGGCTGTCGTTTCAACAGATAGGGAAAGGGACAACAGAAGCACCACCAAAATGTGGTATTTCCTTCCATGGCGAAATGCAGAAGGCTCGCTCCTGAGATGATTTTCATCTTCAAGTCAAAAAGCAAAAAGAAAAATAACAAGGATCTGGTGGAAAAAATGAAGAAGAAAAATAGATGGATCCCTCAAGGATCTGGTGGCTATGAATGCCACCATATTGACAACACCCATGTGGGAAACTTTTTCTCTTATTATCATCTATACAAAGTAAAAATTCAATTCTAATCAGAACTAATTATAATCCTACATCTCCAACTGAAGATTCCAATTTCTAAATTTCTAGAGCTAAATCTACTACCCTATGATCCCTAGAGAAAATATGAGAGAAAAATCGGTGGAGATAGAGAATCTTCTGATCAAGAAACTGCCACCCCATCTCCACTGCTATTCATGAGACAAAACCTGGTCGGCCTGGGCTGGAAATTCTTCCTCCTTCGGGCATCATGGCTAGATGGCTTGATGATCTGCATGAGGAAAGCCTTGAGAAGATTGGCCTTTGTAACCGTCTTTGGCTCCAACCTGTTAATATTTGCTGTTGATCTGCCACAAGGTTTGAGAGAGCCCCTGTGGAGGCTGCACCGGAATGAGCCAGGGTGGGCGGTGGGAGAGCAAAGACATGTCCTTGAAGAAGAAGAGTTTTTGGTAGCCATTTCTGCATGCAGTTCCCCACTGGTTTGCTTTTGATTCCTTTGTGTTAAGCCTGGATAAAGATGGGCCTTCATATTTGTAGCTTCTTTGAATGCTTGTACCAAATTAGCCCTGGCTTTCTTCGAGGTAGCACTGAAGTCCGAATGGGGTTTTAGTCATTTTCTTGGCTCATTTATGAAACTTAATAGAAGGGTTATCCAAAAAGGCTCCTCACATGCCCTGGCATGCGAGACATGAATGAGTACTATAATCATAAATACTTTGTTGTTTTATGCAATGAACCCTTTGAAAAAGGAATTTGGAAAATCACTTATTTAGAACGTAAGCTACTATTTGTTTCAAAGTACATACATTTTGAAAATAGAAGTTCTAGAATTTGTTTGATAACCTAACTAAACTTAGAAGGTTGGGTATGCCAAAAGCACTTTCATTGCAACAAATTTGGGCTGTCTTGTTTGGATCAAGTGGCTACCAGTTGGTTCTGATTAGTTGGGATTTGGTATCCCAATTCACAAAGAGGTGGTTATATACAAACATAGCCACTGTGGTAGTCTAGATATAAGGTTCCATGACAGATTTGACAAATTTAGACAAGCATGTGAGAGCACCCTCTTTAGATTTTCTAGGTATGATGGCCTACGTTTGCTAGTTATTTTTCTTTAAAAAAATATAAAAAGGGTGGTTTCTCTATACCATACTCGTATGGTCAAAATTCATGCAAGTCACTTTCAACTTCATTCTCTACCTAAAAAGTCATGAAAAGTCTCACCTTTTGTTTTTATTTTCTCGTGAAAAAGTTATGAAAATGATTTTTTTATACTTTTTTTTTATAATAAAACCAAATATAAAAAAATTATTTTCTTCTATATTTTTCTTTTCTTTCCTGGCAACCAAACATAAACTAAAAATTGTTCAAAGCTTGATTTGAGCTGTTTTTGCCCTTCAATGTTTCATGAAAATAAAATCACTGCAACTGCAGCTGGGATTCATTATATTCAATGCATGGGTTGATTCAGTCTGTTCTCAAAAATCAAGGGGGAAATCTCAAAATCAATCCAATTCTAGAGATTGGAAAGACAACCCCTTGGTTTCAAAATTAAAACCCTTTGTTTCCTTGAAATGAATGAAAAGAAAAACCCTAGAACACAAGGTTAGGTACTTCATTTTCATGGAAATTTTGGCCTGTAGCGGACCTGTTTGTCACATAGCACGCAGACAGGGTTAATGGATTTGGGATTGCAGCTCCTTATTTAATAACCATATAGCCAGAGTTTGACACATGTGACCTCCACTTGCTCACGCATGCAGCTTTATATTTTGACTAAAACAGTAAGGAGGGAAGGCCTATATATATACGCCAAATTTTCAATGACAAAACCAGGTGCTCTTTGAACCATTATTTATGGGAGGTCTAAAGTTTTACATGGTTTTGATTACACTATACAATACTTGGGCACATAGAAATATTAGACAGGACTGGTGATTCTGTTGAATTCTTTTGCATAGCTTTATACTAAAGAAATGGAGCACATAGATTCATCTGGGTGTTGAACTTTCTTGCTCCTTTTACCATTGACAAAACCAAAGTGCATTTTTTTGAAGTTTTGTAATGAATGTGTGGTTTTGTACATAGTAGTTGACGGGGTGGGAGCACATAGAATTAGAAGAGTGGTAGGTGTTGATTCTATTGAAGGCAGAGAGTGGTGCTCACGTTTTCCCACCATGTTTCATGATCTTGTCCCCTCCCATGTTGATTCCTCTCAGGCTATTGAGTAAACAATTGGTAAAGTAGTCGTAGATGTTTTCATTTTTATGGGTGCCATGGTTTTCAATCTCCATAATGTTGTCTAGTGAGTTGTGCAAATATTATAAAGGCTTCGTTTGTTGCTATTAAGATTGAGAACTATTTTAAGTAATAGGCCAAAACGGCTAGCCCAAAATTGGTTGGATGGTACGAAATTTTTATGGATTAGGCTTTTTAGTATGAATTATTTTATATATATAAATGATATACAATAACATAAAAAAAAATCATACCCTAATTATATTTTATTAAATGTATTAATCTTAATTAACTTAAAAACTATTAAATGATAAAATACACTATGGAATAAAAATTATTTCTTAATTTATCCTGATTACAAATTTTATTAAATTAATTAATCTTACTTATCATCCTTCTATTACAAATTTAAATTACTAAATAATATTAAATATAAAAAATTCATATATGAAATAAAAATCATTAAATAATGTTAAATGATATAAATTCCACAATTCTTTTAAAGTCTGATCCTAAAATTTCTTATTCCTATTTTGTTTCATTGTTTGAATCTACTACTGAAATTTCTCAATTTACATTCTTCATCCTTAATGCTTGTCTAATTGTTTATTTTTAATTTAATTTTCCTAATATCATGACTCCTTTTTCCAATCCACCACGTTCTCTCATTCTTCACATACAATTATTCTCACCGTTGTCCACATTGTTGTTAATTTGTAGAAAGTTGGCATTTTGAAGATATTGGCTCACACCCCGATATGAGAGTTTGTTTGGTCTCACAAAGGTTATTTGTCTATTTAATTTCATAATCTCATAGGATATAACAAGGATATTATGGATGTTTGTTTGCATAAGAGGTAATTGTGATATTTTACTCGAATAGGAGAAAAAGTTTATGGTATTATATATGTATAAACTCTTTTTAACTTAGATTTTAAAATTGTAGAGTCTATTTGGCATAAAGTGGATAATATCTACATAGTTGGGAGTAAGTTATTACAATATATCTTTTCCAAAACACCAAACACACAATTCTTTTCCAAAACTAATATAAATGAATTCTTAAAAACAAATCATAAAAAGGAAAAAATTCATATTTGATAAAAATTAATTCTTTTCAAAAACACCAAACACACAATTCTTTTCCAAAACTAATATGAGTGAGTTCTTAAAAGCAAACCATAAAAAGAAAAAAAAAATCATATTTGATTAAAAAAAGATGTAATTTAATCATCAAAATCCTATATTTTCTTTGAAAAATTGAAAACAAATTATGAAAACTATTAGTGCAATAGACAAATAGGTTTAAATTGACAATTCTATTTCAAATATTCTTCGAATTTATGTACTTCTTGGGTATTACATTGACTTTAAAAACACGTGATTATTGCTAATTGATTCACAAGGTTGTTCTAAGTATGACTTTGAAAACATACGATTCTTTTCCAAAACTAATATGAATGAGTTCTTAAAAGCAAACCAAAAAAAAAAAAAAAAAATCATATTTGATTAAAAAAAGATGTAATTTAATCATCAAAATCCTATATTTTCTTTGAAAAATTGAAAACAAATTATGAAAACTATTAGTGCGGTAGACAAATAGGTTTAAATTGACAATTCTATTTCAAATATTCTTCGAATTTATGTACTTCTTGGGTATTACATTGACTTTGAAAACACATGATTATTGCTATTTGATTCACAAGGATGTTCAAGTAAGTATGATTGAGTTGTTTGGCTTGTAATGATATGCATAAGATATATTGTGAGCTTTGATTCATAACAATCTTGCAATTAAATTGGAAAAACCAAAATTAATAAGCAGTCCTCGAGCACTTATAAGGAGTGCTCAAATGATCATAGAGCTCAAGCGCCCATAAAGAGCGCTCAAGCATCTATGCTATATTTTTTTGCGAAGATTTCCTATTTGTGCTAGTTTTTTTTTTTTTGTTTTTTTTTTACTACTATACATTGTTCAACTCTTTAGGGTTTTTCATCCATAAATATACCTATTGGTTGTATTTTTATATGATACAATGTTTTAGAGTTTATTATTATATATTATCTCTACACATCTTTGACACTTTTAAAACTTTTATCTTGCTCAAATTTGCCCATGTTGGTTGGTTGCATCTCCTCAAATTAATGAGGCATTCACTAAGGAGCATGTGGGTGTTGCTTTGTAGATGTGAAGGCTAGTGTATGTTTTGGCTAGTATAAGATCCTTTTCCAGGGTAAAATTGTATACTCATTCTTTTTGAATTAATAAATTTGCTCTACGATTGATGGATCTATAGTCTTTATATCTATAGAGTTTTTAGTAGATTTTATAAGTGTTTTGTCTATGTACACATCTCGTAACTTGTGTAAGTTTGTTTTTTACTTTATTTATTGCTTATATATATTGATCAAAGAACTAATCAATATCTTAAAAATCGGATTGTTGGGCTATGAGAAGAGGATTGCCTATTCAACCCACTTCCCCCTTTTGGAAACTAAGATTAAAATTCGTTAGTATACTAGACTAGTTAGTTTAAGTTGAAAATTTTGTTCTATACATTCTAGATTTGACTTTATATGCTATGAAAGATTTACAATGGTTTTGAAAATTTAAGATCATGATAGATTCATTCATAAGACAAATTATAAGTACAATTAAGTTATTTGGAGTATGACGACATAAATAAGACATATAATGGACGCATAAATTTATTGGGTAAGAAAATGAGATTTAAAAAGGAAAATTATAAAGAAATGCTCAAACACCCATTGAGACCGCCCATTGCAAACATTAAGATATCAACTATAGATACATTTTTTTTTCCTGCTTGTATTGATCTTTCTTGCTTTCTTTCCCTATCTTTGTTATTTTTATGATTAAAAGGAGGAAAATTCATGATGATCATTTTTTATATATGATTGTTTGTTATATGGATTATGACCTATACATTAATATTATATCATAAGCAGGAGAATCAAGATGGATATAGATGAAACATACATGTACATATCAATGTCATGATTAGTCAGACTATGATCAATAATGCTCTGTCATATTGATTTATCTATTTTTCCACACACTAATTTTCATGGGTATTGTTATTTAAGTGTGTATTAACCATAGGTTTTTATGGCTTTTCAAGATTCAAAACTAGATTAAAGATTGTTGGTTAGGATGTTTGGTTTAGATACGAGAGTTACTAAGTGATATGCAAACTCCATTTGAAAGTATTGAAGATTTATGTAATTATTATTTTGTCACAAAATGTAATTTAGGTTTTGAGTAAGTTTGCTAATTGAATCAAGATTGCAAGACAATTTTTAGGACATCTAAAAAATAAATTAGAGTTAGGTTTTTTGAAATTGATATAGAACTATCTCCAGTTATGGAGGATAAGACACAAATTATTTTTTCATTTTGATGATTTGAACACGAATATGGAAGTTATGAAGATAATAAATTTGGCAAACCTATCATATGATTTGTGGCCCTTCCAATGGTTTGATTTCATTCTGGAAGCATGCAAAGCAGTGAGGAAGTTACTTTTTTTGTGCCAAGTAACAAGATGAGGAAGTGATTAGTGTTTGACTTATAAACTTAGACGATTGCTCAAGTTTTTCTTTAGTGCTCAAGGTTTCCCTTAATGAAGAAAGGAGATTTGAATTCCTAGAGTGCCTAATGGCTTGATTCTTTGGGCTTTCAGAAGTGACTTGAAGTGGTTGGCAATTGTTGCTAGGAAAAAACTTGTTAATTTCCTAGGATTGGACTATGAACTTGATATAGTTTTGCATTCAGGCATACTAAACAATCAAACAGTAGTCTCTTTCTAGCACTTGTTTATACTTATTTTATGCAAATTTCCACTAATAGTCTTGGTAAAGATCCATCCCATGCCATAGTTTTTTCATAGTATAATAATATGAAGTCGCTGTCATGCTCTCTTGATTTTATGAACTCGACACTTTAATTAGATCATAAAGTTGAGAATCATTTCCTGTGTTAGAGTAGGTAATTAAGTGTCATAGCTATTCCTATTAGTAAGGAAAAACAAATAGCTTTGACTGATATTTGGTTTTATAGAGTTATGAGCTTAAGACATGACTATAAATTTTTCTGCATCCTAAGACGAAAAAAAAAAAACCCTTAATTCTTTTGGGTTTGACATCTTCATTGAGTCGTAACCCTATCTGTTTTAGTTGTTTAATTTATGCATGGTAATATGAAGTGAGAGATTATAGATCGTTAAGAGTTGTAGATGATTGTTCTATTAATGCATAATTTTTTTCAAATGTTACCTTTGACATTTTGATTGTTGACATTTTGATTGATTACAAGGGAACACACCCACAATGAAGGTTAGTTGAATTTGTTGAAAATGAAGGCCAACAAATTAGAAAAACAAAAAATGACTTAGTGTGGACCCATGTTTTTCACATGCGTCTTCACTTGAATGACGAGACTCGTTTTTCATTTATTTGTGAAAATTTGATTTTTAGAAAAAGACTTGTAGTTTCCACTTATTTTTTTTTTTTTTTAAAGGGAAAACAAAATAAAGAAGAAAACCCTATGTGACTCCTTATTTGAAAAAGATATGTCTGCAAAAATAGAATCTGGATTCGAGGGTCAGGTTACCTATTGGGAATGTACGGTGGTAAGTTGTAACACCCCTTTAAGCTCATATATATATGGTCTCTACTAAACAAATTATGAGAATTGTGACAATTAATTAATTAATCATAGATACCAAGATTAAAGGAACGAAACAATATACATGAAGATGATGAAAAAATAAAATTACAAGAATGTACAAAATAAATGACAATAGAATTATGCAAATTGTTTTATTGAACTAATTAAAAAAATATTTGAAAAAATTAATTTTCTGAAAATTTCAAAGGATTTTATTAAAAACAATTTTGAATGAGTGATTTCAATTTATTTATTTACAAAAAAGAGTCAATTTATTTTCTCAATTTCATTTGTATTCAATTTTCAGAAAAATTATTTACACTTATTGTATCAAAAGAATTTATTACAAAATTTCAATTTGGGTACAAAAATTATTTTTACTTGCTTTTACTAGAAAAGAATGAATTTTTACAATTTTATTTACAAAAGTATTTCAATTTGTTTTCATTTAAGAAAAGTGACTTATATAAATTATTAAAAAAATAACTTTATTTGCAAAAGAATTTTTAATTAAAAATTAATTTTTGGGATAACTTTATTTACAAAACAATTTTTGGACAATTTTTATTAAATAAAGAATTTTTTGGACAATTATTATTAAAAACAAAATTTCAAATTCTATTAAAAACATTTTTCTTTTTATTTTTCTAAAAACATTTTTTTGAATTTTTATTAATAAAAAACTTCTTTTATTAAGAAGAATATTTTTAAATTATTATTTTATTAAAACATATTTATTGAATTATTCCTCTTATTTAAACAAAATTTCTGATTTGTTCGATATCTAATTTTGTACACAACAAGTAAATATATATAAATAAATATTTATAGAAACTGATAAAAATAAAACCAAATAAAAGTGAGAAATAAAACGTATACCCAAACAAGTTTACAACAAGCTCAATGTCTTCCTATAACTTTTCGAGTCTCACTTTCTTCCATGAAATTTTGTACTCCAAGTGTCATAAATTTGCATTCAACCAACAAAATTGCAGAATGGGCCCAAGCAAAAACAAAAATAGCTCAAATTTAATATTAATTCACCAAAGTTTAAAATATGACAAATCAAAATAAATTTAGTTGGGCCTAAATTTAATATTTCATACTTCAAGCCTAATTTAATACACAAATATAAATCCACAACTAAAATCAAACCAAATTTAATATGTAGAGCCAACATGTAATAATAAAAAAAAAATTTAATTAAGCTCAACTAGATATATAATATGTATACTCAAATCTCAAAGCCCAAACATAAAAACCTACAAACAAACACACAAGCCCAATTTCAACAACAATCACTATTAAAATCAAAGGGAGAAAAAAAACTTACACAATTTCAAATTTTGGAAGGATGAGAAAGTGAGAGAAAGTTGAGGAAATGGAAGAATGAGAGATGGAAGGAGGGAGTCGCTAGCCAACAGTGGCTCGTTGGCGATGATTGGCCGATGGTCTTGTTGGTGGTGTGAGAGATTGATGGGTTTTTTTTGGGAAATAAAAAAATGAAAAAGGAAAAAAAGAAATGGAAGGAAGAAAATGAGGGGAAGTGTGGCAGTGCAGTGTTTGGAGGAAGAGGAGCAAGTGGAATGGGGAGGGAAAAAAATAGGGGTCGGCCACTACCGTGTGTGGGAGTTGGGGGCGCAGGGAAAAGAAAAAAGAAAAAAAAATGAAGAGTGGAGATGGGGAGACAACCACCCAAAAAAAATGGGAACAAAAAATGAAAAGAAAAAGCAAACATGAAAGGAGAGAGTGATTACTACTCAAAAAGTGCTATTTGATAGCTTTTAATTAATCCTTTTAAACACTTTTGAGTAGTAGTTAGTGCCTTTTAACCCAATTAGCATGTTAAGGCCCCTTTCAATCAATTCTAATCAAATTGTGTAAGTTTTGGTGTTTTTGTTAGTATTTTGATCACCAAAGCATTATGAGATTGAGGAGAGTTATATGGAATCCTTGGAAAAGAATGGGAAGCTTAGAGGCATGAAGAATTAAAGCTTTGAAGCATTTTTGCCATAAACAAGTCTGGAATGCAAGGGGAAGCAAAGAGAATCCAGCCATGAAGCATTCTTGATGACAGTCACTGCAGCCACTTTTGGAGCACTTCCTAAATTCCAAATTATGCATGCTATATGTCATTTGAAAGCTTAGGAAGTCAACAATCCAATGCTTCAAACCGTGTGCAATTCGGAGTTGAAATGAGGAAGTTACAGCCTTTGGAAGATGACTGCTCCAAGTTGAAGGAATGATTTCGCAACACTTTTGCACAGTGCTATGGATTTCCCCTGAAGCTTCACGCCGCGATGGAAGCCAAACACCACAAGATGGAAGTCAACTTCGCAGAGGTGTTGAATCAGCCTTTTGCTGCAAAGAAATTTCGCAGCCCTTCTTATGCACCTGTGAAATTTCGCATACCTCATTTTTCACCTGTGAAATGGTCCTTAGTGCTTCTAGATATTTGTAACCGACACTTGGAGATATTTTTCATTAGATTTTTGTTGCCTAAATGCCCAAATTCTCCTTGTATCCCACCAATTATAGGATTCCTTAGCTTTTAAGTTAGGAATTTGGCTAAAATATCCATGTAATAGATGTTAATGTAATTTTGGTATAAATAGAGCACGAGGAGCCTGTTTTGAGGATGATGAACCTTTTGTAAAAGTTTCAAAGGAAGAAATACACAGAGCTTGAGCTCTGCTTTACCTTCTCACTTTGATTGTGTTTTTTTTATTTATTTACTAAGTTATGCACTCTTTGAGGAGCTTTCCCCAGAGAATGAGTAACTAAACCTTTTAGTTCCTTGGAGGTAAGGTTGCCGGGAAAGGTTCCAAGTGCAAGAATCAGAAGCTTTGTGGTTTCAGCTATGAATGAAGAGAGAGTGTGTCCTGTGAATGGTTTCTAATGTTTTTAGTTAACTTAAAACGCCTTGGAGTCACCTGGGCCAACACTTGGTAAGGCAAGTGATCTCTAACCATGGAGATGCACTAGTTTACCCCTTGCGAGCCTCTGGTAGGTGACTTGAAGGTAGGATTTTCTAGAATAGCCAACACTTGATAAGCTTTTGGACTCTAAGGAGACATCCATTAGTTATCACTTGCGAGCTTTTGACGGGTAATCCAAGGTTAAAGATCACCTTGAATGGTAAAGGCTAAGTGAGAGGCTCGAACCATTGCAAGTTGCATCAGTGAGAGAATTAAAGCTGAAATCCAATTGAGGGATGCATTTGTGCAGCACCTGTTAGAGAATTGACTTTATGTTAATTCTCTAATGTGAGGAATTGAACCAACTGACCGGAGCTATGCTTTTGCATGAGGAACCTCCCCTGTAAACCTGAATCTCCAAGGAATGCTTTTTTTCTTAAGTAATTTTCATCACTTGCTGTGTTGTTAACCTAAGCTTAACCCTTTTTCAACCAAAGTTTGTGTTTTATTTCTTAAGCTAATCTTGAAATGAAACAGCACCAATTCACTTTGAATTGGTATCATTTTCATTTGAGTACCCTTCCCAGTGAACGATCCTAGAGCCACTATGCTATAGTAGCTTTTTCTTTGCTACCCTAGTTCATGGTGTAATAGGTATAAATTTTGTTGATTACTCCCGCCATCAAGGAGCACCAGCTAGACACGAATCAGCTGAGACACCAATTAGGCATGAATCAGAGAGAATTGGGAAGAAAGAAGAAAAGAGGGGTATAGGTCTCACGTGAGGGGTATGGGCATGAGAGAGAAAGAGTGGGTGGGGTGGCTGGGAAGGTAGGAAGAGAGAGAAGAGAAGAGAGAGAAGAGAAGAGAGAGAAGAGAAAGAAAAAAAGAAAATAAAGAAAAGAAAAAGAAAAAAAGTAATAATAATAAAATAAAATAATATATAAAATAATAAAAGCTAATAATTAAATGGTGAGTGGGTAAAAAAAAAAAACATATGTAATCAAGATTTAATTTTAAGAGTAAAATTGGGCTAAAAAATAATGTAACAATAAAATTGAGATAAATTTTGTGGTTTACACTTAGCTTAAAACCTTAAAGTGAGATGATACCATAAGGAAAATTGTAATTGATTTTTCTTAATTCATTGAGAAAAAAATAGTTTTATGACAAACTTCAATTGATGGTGAACAATTAGAAATAAGTTTACTAATAGTTACAACAAAGTTCTTCTAACTGTCTAGCATTGAACAAGTAACAAGAAATTTCATAATGATGAGTAGTCTATGCTTTGAAAAGCACGTTTAAGGCATCAACCACTAAATTTTTTTTTTTGAGAATATGTTTTATTACAAATAATTAATTTTCTATTCAAATGTTAAGTCCTCCAACTTTTTCCCGAGATCATGGATGTAACATAATGTGTTTATACTGTGTTTGGATTGTATGTATGTACGTAAAAATAAGTTTTTTATTTTTAAGTTTTTGAGTGGTTGTCATGCTTCCATGTGGAGAGTTGAAAAAGATCAATTGAAAGAGTTGAAAATAATGGATGCAAAAGCTCTCTTATTTATTCAACAAGGTGTTGGTAACATTTTTCCAAGAATTATGAGAACTTCAAAAGCTAAAGAAGCATGAAACATCCTTCAACAGGAGCTCTAAGGAGATAGAAGAACTTGATCAGTAAAGCTTCAAGCTTTAAGAAGAGAGCTAGAAAATATGAAAATGAAGGAGAATGAAACTATAAATTAGTTCTCTTCTAGATTTATGGAGTTAGTAAATTAGATGAAGTCATATGATGAAGAAATTAGTGATAGAAGAATTGTTGAGAAACTTTTGATCAACCTACTTGATAAATATAACCCAATTATGGTTGCGGTTGAAGAAACAAAAGATCTCTCATTGCTCAGTGTACAAGAGCTATTTGGGTCTTTAAAAACTCATGAATAAAGATTATTGAGTCATTCTGAAAAAACACTTGAAAGTGCGTTCCAATCTAAATTAAGCCTTAACTTTAGAAATGTTGAAAGGAAACTATAAGTAATGAAAATAGAAGTGATTCATCCAGAGGTGGTGATTAGTGAATGTCAAAGGGAAAGACATAGTTGGCATCCAAACTAAAGTGAGAACCAAGTACATCAAAGATGTTCTTCTTGTACTAGTGTGGGACGACTAGTAGAACATGGGTACAAACTTCACTTTGAAGACAATAAGTGCATTATTTATGATAAGGAGTAGAGAAGAAATTTAGTGAAGAAAATCATAAATATGGAGAAAAATATAAGCTTTCCAATTGTCTCCAAATATGCTGAAAATTTGTCTTTGAGAATGGAAAATGTTGAAGAAGCTTGGTTGTGACATAGAAGATTTGGGCACTTGAACTTTAATAGAAGATGCTTTGTTGAAGGAAGATGGTACAAGGATTGCTTAACACCATTGAAGAAAAGAATGAAGTATGTGAAGGTTGTGCTTTTGGGAAGCATTATAGACAATCATTTCCAAAGGGAGTTGCTTAGAGAGTAAAGAAGGTATTGAAGCTAATTCACACTGATATATGTGAGCCCATGTCAACACCTTCTCAAGGCAATAACAAGTATTTTATATTGTTTATTGATGATTTTACAAGAATGGCTTGGGTGTTCTTCATGAAGTAAATATCAGAAATGTTCTCTATTTTCAAAAAATTCAAAAGTTTTGTTGAAAAGAAAAGTGGTTGCTACATAAAGACCTTGACAAGTGATAGAGGAATGGAATATACTTTAAGCCAATTTGGTAATTTTTGTGAAGATGAAGGGGTTGAGAGACAGCTTACTATTGTATATACTCCAACAAAACAGAGATACTCCAACAGAGACAGCTTACGATCGGCCATCTCCTTGTCATGACAGTTCAATTCGGGGCCACACCTATATCAATCGGTCATTTTCCATGTCAGTTCAGTTTCTGGGACCGCACCTATATCGATCGGTCATTATCGTGTCAGTTTGAGTCGGGGCCGCACCTATATCGATCGGCCATCTCCTTGTCATGACAGTTCAGTTTCTGGGACCGCACCTATATCGATCGGTCATTATCGTGTCAGTTTGAGTCAGGGCCGCACCTATATCGATCGGCCATCTCATTGTCATGTCAGTTCAGTTCCTGGGACCGCACCTATATCGATCGGTCATTATCGTATCAGTTTGAGTCGGGGCCGCACCTATATCGATCGGCCATCTCCTTGTCATGACAGTTCAGTTTGGGACCGCACCTATATCGATCGGCCATTATCGTGTCAGTTTGAGTTGGGGCCGTACCTATATCGATCGGCCATCTCCTTGTCATGACAGTTCAGTTTCTGGGACCGCACCTATATTGATCGGTCATTGTCGTGTCAGTTTGAGTCAGGGCCGCACCTATATCGATCGGCCATCTCATTGTCATGTCAGTTCAGTTCTTGGGACCGCACCTATATCGATCGGTCATTATCGTGTCAGTTTGAGTCGGGGCCGCACCTATATCGATCGACCATCTCCTTGTCATGACAGTTCAGTTTGGGACTGCACCTATATCGATCGGTCATTATCGTGTCAGTTTGAGTCGGGGCCGCACCTATATCGATCGGTCATCTCCTTGTCATGACAGTTCAGTTTGGGACCGCACCTATATCAATCGGTCATTTGTCATGTCAGTTCAGTTCCTGGGACCGCACCTATATCGATCGGCCATCTCCTTGTCATGACAGTTCAGTTTCTGGGACCGCACCTATATCGATCGGTCATTTTCATTCATCGTGTCAGTTCGAGTTCTGTTTGAGTCGGGGCCGCACCCATATCGATCGGCCATTTTCCTATTAGTTTGTGTTTAGTTTGAGTCGGGACCGTACCCATATAGATTGGTCATTCATTCTTCCTATTAGGTCAGTTCGACGTCCAGGTCTTTGTTTCAGTATGACATTCAGAGTCACATTTCCAGATTTGGCATTTAGAGCCATTGTGCGTACTCATCCAGACATTTTTTTTAGTCACCATGTATCCTCCATTTTGGGCATTTAGAGTCGCTTTCCTCACCTGGCTACTCTGGTGCTTATTACTTATTCATCAGGCTCTTCTAGATTTCCCCTTTCACTACACATGGCATAGTCCTTTGAGATCACGAGACGTATTTTTGTCATGTTGTTGGGCACCCTACACCTAGTCTTCTCATGAAGTCCACATAGGGCAGTCTCCTTTAGACGCGTTTTATCCATACTCTAGGGTGGTTCGACCGTTACTCATCTTTGACATCGATCTTTGAGTCACTTTTGGAGACGTCTTAGAGGAAGCCTGGATCCTTAGTGTGGCTTCAGAGGCATTTTGGGACATCATTTTGTTTTAGGATTAGAGCCTTTATGTTCGTCTATTGGCCTGAGTGAGCTCGTGTTTCACTAGTGTCCCATTGGAGGTCTCCTTTGTTCTTCGGTAGAGTTCACTTCATTCCACTCACTATTCACACTTACTATTCACTTCAGTGATTATATTCCTTACACTCGTGAACTCTACCGAAGAGGGGCATATTTGTAGACCCCCACTTGGGGCCTTTCATGCAACTGCTCATTTTGCCACGTGGAAGAGCCTTGCTCAACCACGTGTCTTCTTTTGAGAGGACAGTGCAGAATCATATGGTGCTTTTGAAGTACCAATGGAAGGTTGACAGGTGGCATGAGGATCTGCAGCCCGTTGTCTTGAGGAGCGTCTTCTGTTATTAGTGGCGTAGTGGAGGCGGGCTGGTGAGGGAAGTGAGGGTAGAGAGAAAACAAGGAGCATGTTTCTGGAAAGGAGAGAAAAAGCTTAGGTGAGTGAGGCAAGCTAAGAAAAACAGAGCATGTTTCTGGAGAGGGGGGCGACAGCATTGGAAGAAAAATAGAGGAGGTTTTTTTTAGCTTAGGGAGGTAGAGAGATATTTTGAGAGGAGGATAGTAGAGATTGGAGTTGAGGGGGGGGGGGGGGGGGGGAACTAAGAAAAAACAGAGCATGATTCTGGCAGAGAGGAGCGTATGAGAGAGCTGAGAGGAAAGAAAATTTTCTGAGAGCTTGAGGAAGCTACCGGGGAGAAACAGAGAGAGTGGGAAGACATTAGAGATTGAGGGGGGAGTTTCAGTTGAGAGAGTTAGAGGACTTGAGCTGCGGTGAGGTGGGTTGACTCCATTGCCAGAAGAGGGAGACTCAGGTATGATTTCCATAGCTATATTTATTTTTCCATGTTCATGTCCTTTTCATGGGGATATCTAAATATCAAATGAGATTCTATCTGGATGTTTGAATGTGCTTACCGGGTATTTTCGTCGGTTTTTGGGATCTTGAGCTTGCTTATACTCACCATTTTGCTTGATTTCTATCCCGTTTCAATGTCCCCTATTTTGAGATCTCTCGTGAGATTCCCACCTTTGTTTTCGTTTTAAAACTCGTTTTGAATTTTTTCTTGAACTGATTCTACATACGAGCTCATTGAGGGGCATGGGAAATGAGGCTTGTTTGAACTCATTTGGTTCCCATCTGCTGTACTCTGTTCTGGCTATATTCCTTTGTTCTTGGGACCCATCTGTATCATGCATCAGATCTTCCACTTTCGCCTAAAGAGGAAGGGTATTATGAGATACAAGTTCTCAGTTTCTGAGCATGAAAAGTTGCAGTTGGTTATCTCGTTGGGCCCAACCATTTTGACTGAAATAATCTTTTGAGAATGTAAATGAAGAGGATGTTCCTTCGTCATTCTTTCTTTGGTGGTCTTGATGGTGCTTGATCATGTTGGTTTGGTCTTTGTGCCTTCCTATACCGAGATGGGTCAGTTTTCAAGAGGAGAAGGGTATAAAAATGGGATTAATCATGAATGAGGGTGGTGTGGTATGTGCTGGTGCTCGTGGTTTTGAACCTAATGATAATAGACGTGGCTAGGGAGATGGCAGGTGCTTCCCACTACAATATGCAGTTTCAAATCTCCAGTTTGGGATTCATCTCAATGTTTGAAAGACCAAGAGTGTTGATCCCAAGGAAATCTCCACGGCCTCAATGAAGGACACCTCAAGTTTTCATGCACCCTTTATCAAGTTCAGATTTTGAGCGGACATAATTTCCTGCAATGGATCAGCATGGCAATCCATTCTGGATATCTCCACGTATGGCATGGCTAGGCTATTTTCCCCAATTCCTCCATTCCAGTCTAAACTTCAAGAAACGAAACATGTTCAGTCATCAAGGAAGCTTTTATGACTAGAGGAACTCAAGCGCAATGACAAGTATCACCATATCCCGCGCTTGTATCCTGTACAATCATCAAACCCATCCCATATTACCATATTTTCTCACTCCTCCTATCACTAACCCATCACCTGTATATTCTCCATCATTTTACCCATCTTTCCTCTTCCCATATCACTATGTTTATATGCTCATATACCCTTTCTCTCACCACCAGCGGTTGTGCCTCGTGTACCCACTCCCTTCCCCCTGCTTCCTCATGCATGCACGACAATCATTCACACCCATCTTATGAACCCTATCATCATACCCATCGTCCGTTCCCTTTGCCACCTTACTCATCCCTCTCTTTACATGGCAATGCATGGCCATAGTGATTTCCATATCCATTTTTCATCCCCATACTCACTACACATATGTGCTCTCATGCATGGCTGGATACACCAACCTCTCTGTTCTTCATGCACTTTCAAGACCCGATCCAATAGGTTTTAGTCTGTCGTCATTAATCTTCGCGTCTTTGACGATGGCATCAGGTTTCCGTTAGAGATGAAGCAAAAGAAGAAGACTACAATTGGGTTTTAGAGCAAAGTTTCATTCATGGACTGGTAGACGGATGACGCGGTACGACATGGTGCACCTGTGGATATTTCTGGGAATTTTCGACAAACTCCAAGGTAGACGTCACGTGGCGCATTGATAGATATTTGTGGAGTTTTTCAACTAGTTCAAAGGTGTCATTGCATGAAGAATAACTATAGCCAAGGAAAGGGCTGACCTGGACGTCCTCTATATCGGAGCATCAAAATGGGAATATCAAGGTGTCGCCAACACACTCATCACTATCATGTTTGCACAATCAAAAGAGGATGGAGTCGACCTAATCAAACACGGACAGACCCAAACCGAAGACTTGCTGAGAGTAGAGGCTCAGGCTTTGGAGTTAAGGTAATTTCAATATGCCTAGGGATTCTCTTTTGTGTCACTCAGACTCAAAATAACCTCTGTAAGAAAGGAAGAAGGATGAGAAAGCTGGCTACAGAGATTCAAAGGAGAGTCACTATGATTCAAGCTTCTTGGATAACATGCTGTTCAAAGAGTTTGCCATAGAGTTTTGAGTTTTGTTGTGAAAAGATGGATGAGAATATGTCGGTTGGTTGTGAGTAAGAATTTCTATGCTCAGCATGCCAAGTCAGTAATAGTTGAAGATGGGATCTAAAGGGCAAGCAAGGCTCATAGCATCGTGGCCTGATTCAGTGACTATTTTGGCATCCAGTCAAATCTCCAGGGCATGTATCACGTGGCCACCTTCAGGCATGCTACTTTAGCCATGTGTCCTTCTCACTTCCTCCTTTCATCTATTTTAAAAAAAAATAATTTCCCACACTCTCATTCCTCAAAAATAATTTTTCAATTTCCATTTTGTAAATAACTCTTCAAATTTTGATTTTCAGATAAATTTCAACTCTCCTCCTTCATCCTTAGAACCTCTTAGGTTCCAAAGTCTCTTTTTCCAATAAATCTTTGTTGCCATATTTCCTTTCGGCATACAATTTTCACAATTCTTTTGTTTTTTTAAATGTTTTAAAATAAGCTAAAATCAAATTCCATAATTCTAAGTGATAGAGTTTGCGGAATTGATTTATGCAAAAATGAATCGGGCTGTGGTGGGGGCCCCACATAGGTGATTTCATGACTGATTGCTTGATTGATTGATTTATTTGACATGCATGATTGAATTACTCTATTCCTTGATATGCGTTTAATTATATCTGTTCATTTTTCACTAACCATGTTTCATGATAACGTGTTCGTGATTGCCGCCCAGGTACGCATCTATTCATATTTCGCTCATTCTTTATACATGCTTTGCTTCTCATATTGTGCATGATCGATTTGAGTATTCATCGATTTTCTTGTTGACTGCCACGATTACTTCATTTTATTAGTAGAGACCCGTTTTTAGGGACTTAGAGGGGTGCTACGGTCTTTACCGTACCTTCCCGATAAGTAACCTGACCCCCGAACCCGATCCGATTTTTCACAGACCATCTTTTCCAAAACAAGAAGTCACACTTAGGGTTTTTCTTTCTTATTTTGTTTACCCTTTAAAAATAAAACAAAAATAAGTGGCGACTCCAAGTCATTTTCAAACAATAAATAAAAATCAAATTTTCAAATAAAAATCGAGCTCGCCTTTGAGTGGGAAATGCATGAGCCGAAATGCGGGGTCCACACCTTTGCTCCAGTTGCTCACTTGATACTATTAGAACTATTATTGTAGTGACTGCTCAAAAAGGTTGGTTGTTGTACCCACTTGACATAAAATTTGCATTTTTGAATGGAAAGTTGAAAGAAATCTATGTTGAACAACCTCAAGGCTTTGTTGTTGATGGTGAAGAAAACAAAGTTTACAAGTTGAAGAAAGCCTTATGTGGTTTGAAGTAAGCTCTCCATGCCTGGTACACTCAAATTGATAGCTACTTCATTGAAAATGGTTTCATTAGAAGCAAAAGTGAGCCCACCCTCTATTTGAAGAGCAAAGGTAATTCTGAAATCCTTATTGTTGCTCTTTATGTTGATGATTTGATTTTTACTGGAAATGATGAGAAGATGGTTGAAAAATTCAAAAAAGAAATGATGAAAAAAATATGAAATGAGTGATATGGGATTGTTGCATTATTTTTTTGGGAATTGAAGTCTATCAAGAAGAAGATGAAGTGTTTATTTGCCAAAAGAGGTATGATGAACATATCCTCAAAATGTTTGGCATGGCTGGTTGCAATCCTGTATCTACTCCTTTAGTTGTGAATGAAAAGTTTAAAGATGGAGGGAAGATGGTTGATGAAACTCACTTTAGAAGTCTTGTTGGAAATCTCCTATATCTTACTACAACAAGACTTGACATCATGTAGATTCATGCACTCTTCTAGTCATCTACATCTTGGAGCAACAAAAAGAGTCTTGAGATATTTGCAAGGCACGGTAAAGCTTGAAATAAAATATTTCAAGAATATTAAAATGAAGCTAATTGGCCATTGTGATAGTGATTGGGGTGGCTGTGTTGATGACATGAAAAACACATTGGGCTTTGCATTCTTCCTTGGTTTAGGTGTAACATCTCGGGTGTCAAAAAAGTGAGGTTTAGTGGCTCATTTCTCTGCTGAAGTAGAGTACATTTCAGCTTCATTGGCAACTTCTCAAGCCATATGGTTGAGAAGGATTTTGGAAGACATCAAAGAGAAGCAAAATGAAGCAACAAATCTACTTTGTGACAACAAATCTACTATAGCCATTGCAAAAAACTATGTTTTTCATAGTAGGACTAGGCTTATTGCAGTGAAGTACATTTTATTAAAGAAGCTATTTCAAATGGTGAGGTTCAATTGATGTAGTGTAAACAGAGGAGCAAGTAGCTGATATCTTCACTAAAGCATTGCCTTTGGAGAAGCTTGTTCACTTCCGAAAGCTTTTGGGTGTAGAGGAACATCACATTAGTTGGGGGTTGGGGGATGGGATTGTAAAATAATGTGCGTATACTATGTTTGGGTTGTATGTACGTAAAAATAAGTTTTTTGTTTTATGTTTTGAGTGGTTGTCATGCTTTTGTGGAGAGATTTATTCAAGTTAAATCTCTTTGCATTTGGTTTTGAAAACTTCACACTGTATAACAAAACAACAGAACCGAGAAATACAAAGTGAAATAGGAAAGGGTTCTCAGTTTTTTTTGGTGGACTGTTTTTAACTCTGTTTCCAGGTGTTACTCTTCCATTTTCTTTCTGTAGCCATCCTCTGTTTTTAGGTTGAAACTACAGCCAACAATGGATACTAGTTTGACTCACTACATGGGTGCAGGTGGCTGTATCAATCCATTGCCTACTGTAGAAAACTTTCTTCTTCTCGGTCATTTTCTTCTATTCGAGGTTGTATCAATCCGTTTTGTAATGTAGGAATTAGCTTCTTAATTTTCTAACATTTCAGATCATTAGTATCCATGAGTCTAGCTTCTTAGATCATTTTACTATGAACGTGGAAGTGTCTTCCATTTCCATGGTTGTCAAAAATATACCCTAATATAAAAATAGCTCCTGTTGGTGATGGAAAATAGAGACTTCAACCAAAACAAGATTGAGCACAACAGGTGGAAAAACCTCTTATAAGAGGTAGAATGCGCAACAAAACAATTTCTCATTCAGAATGGATTAGGTGAAGAGCCACACTAGATGCATTGCCAACTCTGGGATAAAACCCAATAAAAACTAATGTACAGTCAAGACATCTACTACAAACATGCTACAAGTTTAAGGACCTTAATACAGACCCAACCTCCTATTGCAGGTGGCATAATCTTAAAACATCAATTGTCTGAATGGTCTAAGGTGTGATGTTACAAAACTATCAAGCTAAGAGATGTCAGCAGAATAAGCATACAAAACCTAAAATCCAACTAACATGTATATATATGACTTGGAAACAACAAACTCCACAATAACAGTCCAACTTGAGAGTAAAAAACATGAACTCCAAAGCTACTTCTTCATTCATTTCTGTAATTGTAGAGAATCTTGAGAAGGCATATCTGCATATTGTCTGATATATTCCTTACCACGCTTCAGTCTTGTATAGGATATCCAGATGATCGAAGAAAGCAATACTGCAGATGAGACCATAGTCAGCCCAATGTAGATCCATTTACTATACCGCCTCAGTCCAGGACAATGATCTTTAATGATGTCAGTGAAGGTTCTTCGAACAAAAGAGCAATCTTGCAAATCAACAAGGAATGGCCCATAGTGATACAATGCAGTGCTCACATTGGCTGCAGTACTCATCTGATTGTAAAGTTTGGGGGTCAAACGGCCGGGAGTGGTGCATATACCATCTGCTGAAACTTCACAGATGTACTTGTTCCATTCCTGCTTGAAATACAATGAAAGAGTTGCAATTTTGTTATGGATAATTTCCACAGAACAAGATTAAGATAAAAAATTTTGGTTCTCCCAATCTCCCAAATAGTCTACTTAATCAATTATACATAGCCAAAAACTGAAAGGAGGTTCAATTACAAGTCATTTTCCCTGGAAAAAACCATTGTGTTTCTTATGTAATATGTTGTTTCAGCTTACCTGTGCGGCATTGTTGAAGTCTACTTCACCAGCTTCACAAACCCGGCGAGTCTTGTTCGGTTGATATGGATTACAGAGGACAGGCACCAATGGACCGGTCTGATTGTAGGAAACCGAAGGTTCCAGTTTCGCTTGAGTGGGGAAATTCTTGTTCGACACATTAGTGATGAAGTTGTTAACCACATTCACCAATTGGAAGGTCACATCCTTGCTCTGAGCCAAGGTTTCTTGGGCGGTTGCATTGTCCACACAAGGGAGAATGTCGTCTAAAGCTGTACGAGCTGTGGGATGCTGAACCCACTCTTTCATTGCAACGCACGTGTCTGCTGCCACACTGGAATGTAAAGAAGAAACAGTTCTGATTATGGCTTTTGGCCTAAAAACAATAACAATAGCCCTGATCTTGTTAACTGCCATTTGCAACGATAACAGAACCTTAAAGAGTTCTTTACATTCTCATGCGAAACAGAAGGGATTTTATAGTAGCTTACGACAAAACTATCATATTCTATCTCAGAATCAATTGATCTTCATTTGTGGATCCACTACTGTGAAAAGCCTAAGTGATTACATGTATAAGTGGACAGTAACATAATTTTGGTCCAGCAGAACTTACTTGTGGAGAAGAAGAAATACGCCACACAAGATAAATGTGCCCGCAACGAGAATCCATGCAATGGTTGCCAAACTGCAATCATATGAAATCCACAAGCATTTAGCGCTTGCAGAGCTAAAACTTGATACGCCTCAGAAACAGCATGGAAAAGGTAACAAATTGGAAATAAGAGCAGTTATGCGACTCACATGTATACGAGAAGCTGCAGGTGAGAACAGAGCAGACTGCAGCCAATGGTCACAGAAACAAAGTGAGACAAAATCCTTAATGGCTTTATATAATTTAAAACTCCGATCATTTGAATGATGAGCAGATCAATTCACTTACAGAAACCAGTGAGGGACAAGAGGAGCATTACAGCAGCAATTATAATTAATGCTAGTTGTCTGCAACACATAACCATAGACCACTCTATATCAAAATTAAGCCTGTTATCATGTAAGGAACATACATAATGAACGAATTTGAAAATTTTTTACTCACACAGAATCTAAAACATGTTGTATACTATTTGGATTTCTATCTTTCTTTTCTTCAAGAAAGGTGGTAGAAGCATTAATCTTTATTTGGATGTTGTCAATGTTGGCCTGGACATTGGAAGGCATGAAATATTGGTCCACTCCAAGCTGCTTGGCTGTAAAAAGATAGGATGATACATTCTTAAGATTCTGGACAGTGTTGTTTGAGTGCTTCACAATGTACTCCAGTGTACTTGTTGTACTACTGTGGAACTTTCCCTGACCGGTGTATAGAACCACGCATCCAACACTGAAATGTGATCAATCAAGAACAATTCTGGAGTTAGACTGGGTCAATTCAAACATAGGTTCAACAGAAAGAGAGAGAGAGAGAGAGATTGCAACATTGTAGCAGTGGTGAAAAGCACGAGGAAACTAAGGGAGAGAGCGTTGGATTTTTTTTCATAGACATAATGCTGTCGTTGGCTGCAACAATGGCGTAAACAGATGATCAACAAGTACATGCCAAATCCCAGAAACCAGAATGCGGAAATGAGGAACAGGGAGCAGCAGTGAACCCCACAGACTGCACAAAAAAACAAACATTTAGAGGGAGAAAAATGCAAAATGAAAGAAACAAACAACCCAAGAACAAAACCAAAAATTGATAAAGGCCAAGTGGAAAAACAGAGATTAGTGACAATTTACGACAATTTTTTAAAGGTCAATCCAAGCATAATCCAGATGAGAGAAGGTTGAAGAAGCCAGGAACAAAAAACTCCAATGGAACTATCAAGTCAGAATCCTAAACTAGCATCCTCTCTGTTTGGTTAGTAAGAAACCAGAGTAGGACAAAAAATTGTGAATGCTTTATTATATAAATTCCAAAAAAGAAAACTTCACCTGTATTAAGCGAAACAGTACTTGAAACCCGGTGTTAAGTGCAGGTGTCTTTTTAAGGGTGTTCCAAATAACAAAGAAAGCTAAAATTCAATGCTTAGTTCCTTTCTTTTTTTACACTCTATCAATCAACAAGCCATCAAACATGGGTGAGACCTACAAAAAATCCTGTTGAGATGATTAACTCTAGAATTTGAAAGAAGGGAAGAAAAAAAAGAAAGAATCACCACTCATCATAAATCATTATAATGGCCTAAAACCAAGAATGGCAATCTTAAAGAATTTGGAAAGAAATTGAATTCTACTCTGTTAATTTATGGATGAGTGTGGCTTTTGAATCTCAGCCGTCATAAATATTGGGAATTAACTTTTCAGTGATGAGAATTTATCAATGTGGTTTGAATTTTGAATTTTAAACGATTTGAACTCCAACTAATTTATTTTTCAAAGAAACAAGGCATCATGGATTCGAAGGAACTCACAGAAAAGTAGTTTCTGTTACTGATATTCCATCCGCCTTTATAGTGCTTGAAATAATGAAGTGGGTCTATCCTCTTCGTTCTGTTTGCGGCTAATATCAAAGATGGGTTTCGTTCAGAGTCGCCATTCTCAAGAACTGACCTCCCGGTTTCCAAGAAAACGACACCATGTCCACCCAAATCGGTCATCCCTAAGCAGAAACGCAAAAGGTAAACATTTCCCAGAAACAAACAATATTCGATGATAAGAAGCAACGACCACGTGTCCAAATTCGTGTACTTTCCTCAGTTTCTCGCCAACCAAACGGTTGGCACAGAAAACCCAGAAAGAAAATGGAAGATCAAACGATGGAAAAGAGAAAAGAGAGAAAAATACCCTCACTGTGCATGGCGTGTCGGTGAGGAAACTGAGTATTCTCTCCATGACAACGTGGAGAAAAGGATGAAGAAATAAGAATAAAGGTGGCTAGAAGGAGAAATGAATTTGAGTTGATACAAACCATGATTAATGGTTTCTGCTTTTGAAAGCTTAGTTGGATCTCTGTGTGGAGTAGAGGGCAATATATAGAAAATGTGTTGGCGAAAGGGAGAGGTCCATGGTGCCGTTCAATACCCCTTTTTGGCGTTATACTAGAGAAGTGGGTAGTTGGAACAACGGCAAAGACGGGTACGATTTCAACTACACTCCAAGAGTGGATATTTGTAGTTGCCCTCTCCAAATATGCCAAGAACTGTCTCATAGAATTATTCTATATTTTATTGTAAAACTTCACAACATAGTTTGTCCTTAAAAACAATTTATATAAATATGCCAAGGAATTGATAAAAGAAACGTTTAAGGGCGGGTAAACGTATCTTGGAAATGGTTAGAAGTGTTTTCTAATATTTAAAAATAAATTTTAAAGATTTTAAAATATCATTTAAATGATTTTTGAAATAGCATTTGATCGGTATTATTTTCTCTAAAAATATTTCTAGTAGAATTGTTATGGACAAAAGCACTAAACATTAAAAATATTTTTATTTGAATCACTAAACGTTTGGTAGTAATTTTAAGAAGCACTTTTAATTTAATTTATTTTTAAAAAACCTTAATTGTTTGGTAAAATTATGGTTTTAAAAACCGGATCAGACCGATTGATCCAATTGCCAGCCAGTCTGAACAGTTCAATTGTCGGCCGGTTCGATTGGTCCAATCGTTGATTGATCATCGTTTCGATTTGATTATGTGATTTGAACCGTCTAAGGGTTGGATTGGCCTCGAACCACCGGAACTGATGATCAGACCAGTGAATCGGCCGGTTTCCCATGACCAGAACGGTTCACAGATTTTTTTTATTTTTAAAAAATTTTTTTCCATCAAAATGACGTTTTTCTTTGTATGTAAGCTCCCCCAACCTTGCTCCCTTTCCGCTCTGCATGTCTCCAACTACACCATGTCGGAGCAACTGACGTCTCCAGAGTCGCTGCCTCTGCACGTCAACAAGGAACCCATTGGATTTCAAATCTTCCATGTGAATCTTGCAATTTATTTATTTTTTCCTTTTTTAATTCAAACTATTCCTATATTTAGTCCTCACAATAGGCCTTTGTTTTCTATTAAATATATAATAACATGTATACATGTTATTATTTGATTTATGAAATGAACCGAAATTGAAATAAATTTATTTTGAAAATAAAAATATAATATTTAATATTCAAAAAATGAAATCTCTCTCATCTTTAGTATTATGGAAAAAATCTCTTTATATTTATTTTTAATAAATATTTTTATTCCTTTATTAACAATATTAATAATTAAAAATTAAAATTATACATTTCCAAATACTTCACAAAGTGACTAACATAAAAAATAAATAAAAAGCTCAATAAATAGAGTAGAAAATGTCAAAATTTAGGTAGAATTTATTATTTTTATTTCAATTTTTTTATAATTTTAATAATATATAAAATATATATTTATGATGTCATGGGTTCTTTTAATCAGTAACTTTTTCAGTTGAATGACAAGTCTGATTTTGAAAACATTAGGTAAAATTTAGGAAACAATTTTAAAAATCTAAAAAATCATTTGTAATATTGAAAAATCACTTATAGTATTTTCTAAAGGAACATTTGATAGATGATTATCCTAAAAACACTTTCAGAGAAAGAAAAAAAAAAAAAAAACTTCCATTAAAAGCACTTTGAGTATAAACAGTCTTAAACACATTCTACTAAAGTACCTAAATAGAAACTCACCGCTTTAAGAGTCCATTTTGCATTGATTTTAGGAAGTGTTTTTAGCTTAAGAAAACTATTTTTGGAAAAAAAACTAGGTATTTGACAAAATTTAGGAAACACTTTTAAGAATTTAAAAAATTATTTGTAATGTTGAAAAATCACTTGTAGTGTTTTCTAAATAAGCACTTGATATGTGATTTTTCTAAAAACATTTTCAAGAAAACACTTCCACTTAAAGCACTTCTGAGTAAAAACTCTATCAAACATGCTCTAAATATCAAATATCCATATTTTGAAAAGATGAGAAGATTCATGCTTCTCCCTAAAAGAAATAAATATATTTATATGTTTAATAAGAGGATTCATGGTTTTTACCCTAAAAAATAAATTATAATTTTATAAAAAAATGAAAACGATCCTTATTTTTATAAGTTTATTTAATATAGCTTAAACATTCCAAGAATTGAATGGCATAATATCAATAATAATTTCTAATACTTCTACTTAGACACTTATTATCATTAATATATCATAACAATAGGAGTTTTTGTATTTGTACTTCTACAACTATATGAATTCACATGTTAACATTTATCCTCGATATACACTATAACTGATAAAGTTTGACATAATTCATGAATACAATACGAACCCAACACACTTTTCATGGGTTTGGGTTGAATATAAATGAGTTTTGATCAAATTTGTATTAACCAACATAACCTGCTTAATAAATAGATAATTTTTAGGTCAACTTGTATAACACGAATTTGACCCATATTGACTCATTTAATAATCCCGTTATTATCCTAATTATATTTTTAAACCATTTAACTCATATTTGACTCATTTTAAAATTATTTTTAAATAAATAGGTCAATTGAATCATAAACATGCTTGGTTGATACATTAATGATAGAGACATATACAAGATCTAACTTAACCTGATTATTAAATAGGAGGACCCGATTATTAAATGGGTTATAAGATGTGTTATTTGTTTAATAATTAAGTAGTATATAGGTTTATATTTTTGACACAATTATTATTTGTATTGGGTTTGGATTGAGCTATGTAGTAGAATATTTAAGTTTTGACATGATACAAATACGACCCACCAACACAAATTGTAACCCCTATTATACACTACTTGTTATAATTAATATATCAAATTAGAGCTCATTTGAGTTGAAAGAGAAAAATAAAAAATTTAAATGGAAATTATATGCCAAGCAAAGATATTGTTAACCAAACCATACACACGAATATAAAATAAAAAAGAAGACAAGATTTTTAATGTGGTTCAGCGATCAATATGATCCCTACATACATAGAGTGTACCAACACTCAACAATACGCTAATTAGAATGAAAGAAAAGAGTTACAAAGGTGAAGCTCTCGAGAAAAAATCTCTCAATTATGGTCATACTCTCTCTAAAAAAACAAAACCCTAAAATAAAAGGGTTAAATATATAACAAGGCAAACTCGTCAATCAACATATAAAAAAGAAAAAAAAATTCTCCAGGGGGCACTGCCCCCTTCAATCCCTGCAAGCTAATTGGACAACTTGATCCTTGAGAGCTCATCAGGAAGCTCGATCCCCGAGAGCTAACCGGACAACTCACCGTCGGCATCCCGAGTGAAGCACAACAAAACTGATTCAGGTTTCACGGTCCAACAAATATCATAATTAGGAGTTTAAGAAAATATAAACTTTTTATTAAGTGAAAATGTGAAAAGAATTCATTCATATAATTGACCCTACCTGGGTAAGAAAAAGTTTCCTGAAAGAGAAAATCTTGTCCATTATAATAAACAAGTTTGTTCACATCTTTTAAAGGTTGTAATTTGGATTATATGGACTTTGGAAGGCATTTTAAAATGCATTTTCATTCCATCAAAAGTTACAGAATTAGAATGGAATTTATTTTAACATTTTAAAAATCCTTCTTGTATCTTAATTCTTACTATTGCACTAACAGCAAAAGGAATAAGAGAACTAACAGCAAAAGGAATAAGAGAATTAAGAAGAAGAAGAAGAAGAAAGCTTTTAGACTCTATTTGAAAGAAAGAGATCTGAAGATAAAGGAAAACGATTAAATTAAAATATCCAATATTTGAAGTACAAAGGAATTTGTTAAGAAAAAATCTTAAATGATTTTGTTGGCAGATTTTTTCTCCCTTTTTTCAAATGTAGAATTTGATTAAATCTCATTCTCTATAAGGCAATAATGTGTTTTTTGGTCTTATTGTATTGCCAAAAACTTAGTACATATATATTTTCCAGGGATTTTATTTAACATCATTTTAGGTACAATTAACATCCAAATATGTTAATGTGAGTCTTTTGACTCTTCGCATTCAATTTGGAATATTTATTGTTCTTGTGTGAATCTTGTCCATCTCTTGTCTAACTCTGATCTAACCCCACTGATATAAGTTTTATTTTTTATTTTTTTGGCCTTGTGTCTAACTCGGGCAACAATCATCCTTTCATTTCTTTAAATGATTTTCCTTTTTTTTTTAAAAAAAAAAAAAATCAAAATATTACAAAGATTTTTTTTTTTCCAATCAAATCTTCATATTTTTTGGGTAACTCGGTCGGGGGTGAGTTCTTCAAAGTCTTATTGTAGACGTGCCCATAGAGGAGACATTGTTGGAAGTTAATAATTGAGGTTGAATTTTTGAGTGACTATTGATTTTTTAACATGGAGGCAATAACAACTTTAGTAGGATATGTGATCATGTGCCTTACCAAACCAGATCACCTCTTCTTAACTCTTTTTAATTTTTTTTTTTTTACTTTTTCATATTTTAAAGTTTTAGTGAACGTAAGAAAACATATTTAGTTTTAAAAGTTATTATTCCTTACAAGTGAAAAAAAAATACAAATATAAAATAAAAATCAAATAAAATAAATTAATTCTTGTATATACTTTATTTATAAAGATCTTTGACACCTTTATATGAAAAGGCATAGGCTTTGGAAATTCACAAATTTTTACCTTTCAAAGTCACCATTCAGTAAATTAATTTACTTTATTAGTATTATTATTATTTGAAACCTGAAAAGGGAATACTGTTTCTAAAACTTGAAGGACAAGAGTTAGGTTACATAATCAACTTTCTTATTTGACTTGTTAAATCTATATGCCATTTGCCATAAGAAATTTTATTTTTTGGATTTATTTATTTAATTTTCATTATATTTGCTAGGATTTCCTCGGCCCCCGGTATTTGCTCATATTATTACGGTAGTTAATTTGTCTATATATTTTTTTAGGATTTTCTCTACTTATATTTGATGCTTCAATATTATTATAGTAGATAATTTAGTGCTAGAAAATAATTTAAATATTGTAACAAATAAAATAAAGCACTGAAAAATAGTTTACTTGAAATTATTTTACTATTAAAGTTATTTGAGTAAGTTGTTAGAGTTCTCTTATTTAAATATTAGCTTTATATTATTTGATTAACAATGAAATAATTTGCATCATAGTTAAAATTTATTTTATAAAGTGATAAATTTCCTTTGAAATTGTGGATATAAGCAAATTATTGAACTACATCAGTTAAGCTAGAAAAGAAGTTCGACCTATTAAAGAAACATGAAATGCATAAGTTATTGTATTTGGTTACAATGACAATGTACATAATAGAAGAAATAAAACTTTCAAGAATAAAATAATAAAACCATAACATCAGTGAGCATATCATTGTATGTTAGTAATAACTTAGCAATACAATACACTTAATAATCACTTAGTAGTCACAAAAGGCAATACAAAAAAAATATGCATGCTTAGTATGATTAATGTTCAATCCAAATCCCCTCACAATCAATTCGCATACAAATTACATCTATGTCTTGAACTTCATTGAAAAACTCAATATTATGCATTGCATTCACAAATGGGTGACATTCTATACAATTGTTTGTCAACTTGTCATCACCCTCTGTGTCAAAGGAGTTATTTTTTGGCCTTGAAAGAACTTAGATAAACTTAGTCCTCTACTTAAAATGCATATTGAGCTTGAGTTGGGTTGTGTTGGCACTATAGAGGCTAGTGGAGTTGCCTCGGTCTTCATAGTTTGTCGTGGACACACACTACAACCTTTTCCTTTTCTTCCTCACCTCATATATTTGGGTCATATCAGCTTTAGATCAAGTAGAGCGCTATTAGGTGTTTTCGTGGGTAAGCGCCTACAAATTTGAGAGTTCTTTCCTTATGGAAAAAAATCATGACTTTTTTACTTCTCCTCTATATCTCAACCAATGCATTGATACAGGGGATGTGAGAAGTCATTGAAACATTCAAAGTTCATTTTGGAAAGAGTCTCTCCTTCCTAAGTTTGTGTCAAGGAATAAGGAGTTTTGGCTATTAGAAACGCAATGGCATAGTGATCAAGGGAAATAAATTGGTTCCTTGTGAAGGGGATTGCATATTAAGAGTAAGACTTCTAATTGCATATTTGAATTGTGGGCTTTACCCCACGCTCTTGAGTGCACATTTCAAATAGTCACTTAAAGGTGCGCAATTTAGCCACTCCTCCAAGTACACCATGTGAATTGTCTACCCTGGTTCACAATTTAGACCACACTTTCACGATGCATAGTTGGTGTAACGCTTTATGGGTGCTTAATTGTATCTACACTATGGTCTCAATTTTCTTTTGTTATGAAGGATGATATCCAAAAATAGCAAAAAGAAACTCATACCTGATTTCTATTAAGATTGTGGCTTTGAGTGAAATTGGGAACTAATGGACTTCTACAAAACAAAAATATTAGCAATAGATTAAAAAAAAAATAGTAAGAAAAGTGAAAAATAATATATATATATATATATATATATATATATATATATATATATATATATATATATATATATATATATATTCTCTTTCTCTTTCTCTCTTTCTCTCTTGAAGAAAGAAGGAAAAGAAAAACAAAATTCATCATTCATCGCATTTCCACTACTACCATTGAAAATTTAGTTTTGTTTGAAAGCCCAAGATGATTTGTTGATTGATGTGTTATGGGAGTAGACAACAAGGAGTTATTAGTTTAGATTAGGTTTCCTAGTCATCATACTTTCCTAACACATCATCCACCGTAGTGAAGAACACTTATAGTGTTGGATTAAATAACCAAAAAAGAAAAATAAACTAAGTAACAAAGGATAAAGTAAGTGCAACTAGAAAGAAATAAAAAGATGATGCATAATGGGTGACATATACCTACAAAGCGGCAAAAATAGCAAGTGTATATGTAAAAATACCTTTAACATAGCTAATAAGAACATTCCTTGTCAATATTTTTGGTGCATTGCTAGGGCCGAAATACCTTTATCACACTAATGCTAAAAGTTCCTCAACAACAACACTAATTTTTAGTTTGGAATGTGCTTTGATGTGTCTTTGGTTTAAGACAAAATCTATAAAATTATTTTCAATGAAGTTTTACAAGAACAAAACTTAAACCAAATTAATTATTGAAACCCTTAGTTCTTGAACCAAAAATAAAAATGACTAATAGTTGTATAACAATTAGGTCATCTCCATAGGGAACATATATATATATATATATATATATATTTAGCAGAGAGAGGGAACTCAGAAAAAAAAAAAAAAAAAAATGATGATGAACTCCAAGAGTAGAAATTGACTGTATTTATTTCTCTTAAGTTTAACTCAACGACAAAACTTTGAACTTGTGCTTATGGCTTTAGGATCAAGTCTTGGGTTTACACCAACTGGACGGTTTTGGTTGACATAAGCATCAACTGCCTCATCAAAAGCTCAACTCAGTTTGATTGCTCCTTTTGGGTCCTTGCAATCAAATGATTTATATGGGTTTAGGCTTATGTCATAAAGCTTTTTTTTTTTGGTCTATAGGTCCACTAGTGATTATTCCTTGTAGTCCTCATAACCTTTGGCCTAAGTCAATAGAAACTCCTTGTGGTCCTTGTAACCATTGCCCCAAGGTCCCTTTCAACCAACAACAACTAAACCAATCTTGAACTAAAGTGAAATCTAGAAACCTTAGCTCATTTCACCCCTTTGATCAAGAAATTAAGACACAAAAAGAAACTCATAACATAGGAAAAAAGACATAAAAAATAAAAATAAAAGATTCATTAAACTAAAAAAAATTATAGAAAGTTAAAAGAAACACTAAAGAAATCTAACTTATTTCCCTATTGATCCCATCTCTCCTTTGTTTATTTACAATTCCCATGTTTATAGACAAAAATATCTCCCATCCCTTACTATTTTAAAGTTGTCCCTAGTTAGCTAAACCTCTTACCCATGCTGGTGGTCTAATTTGTCAACTCAACCATCAATCAAGAAATGTATGCATGGAGTGGGCAGTTACACTTCTTGTCTTTTCAATACAGCAACATGGTGGTAATGATGGATCAATAAGAACAAGGGCATTATTTGCTACACAACTTTGATGAGTGTGCAAATGATTGGAAGATGTGGCATGTCTGCAAGGTGGAGCGATCAAGGCTACAAGTTGAGATAATTTCTATATGGGGTGTACTTCATAGTTAAGGGAGAGAACACACTTTATTATTGGGGGTTGTGATGCTATATTGAACAAAATCACGTATCAAGGGTTGCTGATGTGCATTAGGCTTATTGATTAACAATAACACGCTTATGGTTCTTAGGGTGTGCTTTGTGAGTTATGTGTAAGATGGGGTAATGTGGTACGCCTCCATCTTGGCAAGTTTTGACGAGTGTGAAGTTGTTGGAGCACCTAAGGGAAGTGCGCAATTTGAGTTAAGTCCCTTTAGTGTGCAATATGAAGTATGTAGTATAGATCAAGCCCTTTAGTGTGCAATATGAAGTATGTAGTATAGATCAAGCCCTTGAGTGTGCAATTCAAACCACCACTTAAAAGTGTACTTTTCTAAGTGATTTGGATTGGAGTTCTTAGGATGCATAATCTATATTAGGTTCTACTTAGTGTACTATTGGGGACCCTACTCAAGTTGAAGTGTGCTATTAGTATGTCTTTCTCCATGAAGTGTTGAAAGTACACCAATCTTGCCTTAACATTGCAAAAATCTCACAAAACACATCAAATAAATTTTCCTAAGGAATTAACATCAAACTAAAGAACTGGGCCTAATATGAGTGTCTCAAATACACTAAAACAAGCTCTTTTAGAGCTAGCCCAATGTATAATTTAAGTTCTCATTGTTTGTTTGACTCCGTAATATTTGCATAAGAGGGTAAATGTAATATCCTATATTGAATAGGGAAAAAAGTTCCTAAAATTATATATTTATGAACTTGTCTTAACCATGTAGATACATTTTAAAGTCTTGTGGGTTTATTGAGACCTGTGGGGACAATACCTACATAGAAGGAAGTGTGTCATTACAAAATTATAATATCTCATATCAAATAAGGAAAAAGGTCATGACACTATATATACACTCAGTTTAACTATGTAGACGTATTTTAAAGTTGTGAAGACTCATTAAGTTTAGAGTAGACAATATCTACATAGAATGGAATGAGTCTTTACCATAGGTGAAAATGTCGGGATATTTCACTGAAATATTAGCGAAATATTAGATATTAGGAGGGATTGAAATGAAATCAGCCACCAAAAATTGATTGGCCAAAAAATCGGAGAAAAATCGGCAATATCACCAATATATTGGTGAAATATTAGTTTCTAACTGATAAATCCTCAAACAATCGGCAACAAGAAATAGCCTATGTGAGGAGCAAAAAAATTGGTGATTAATTGTTGATTTTTTTTTTTTTTTAAAATCGCCAATCCCTTTTTCTTTTTTTTCTTTTTTTTTTTTACATATTTATTCATGTTTTTTTTTTAAAAAAAAAAAAATCATCGTCCTTGTTTTTTTAATTATTTTTTCTAATTTATCTTTTATTTGAAATTCATATTGCCCTTTTATTTTAATTATCCTTTTATATTTACTTATTTTTCATATTTATCTTATTAATCATATTTTAAAAAATTACTATCACTTCACTTTTAATTTTTTTTTATATTTATCTTTTTAGTTTTATTTAATTTTAAAAGTTTTTATTTTAAAATATTAGTTTGATAAGATAAATTATTACTATAATTTGTAATTATTTAAATAATTTAAATAAATTAATGTCAATAGCAAAAAGTTGTCACTACAAATTTGTAATAAAATTTTATAAATTAAATCTCAAATAAAATATTTTATATAAATTGATTTATTTATTTTATTTCAAATGTAAAAAATATGTTTTAATAAAAATGATTTTTAATTTTTAAAATGAATGAATAAATTTTTTTCTAAAAGAATTTGATAAATATTATTCTTAACCATATCTATGTCAATTACACTTAGAAAATAACTTTTAAATACACATTCTTGCTTATTTTATTATTTTTTTGAAAATTTTCCAACCATTTCCTTGAAGTTTGAACAATATTTGTTTTACCTATATTTTTGTTAAAATATCCATCCATATTTTATCGATATTTTTTATATATCCATAAAATTCAAGAATCAATATATTCATATTTATCAATATTTGCATCATTTGTCTTTACAAATTGTATCAAAGCCAATCTTAGACCCTAGTTTGAGACTTTCTTGTGACAAAATGAGTACATTATGTTTACGTGGGGGAGATTTTATAATATTTTATATTAGATAAATGAAAAAAATTTTAGCACTATATAAATAGTGAGTTCATTTTAATTTGTATAAAACCATAGTAAGCCCTTGGGCTAAAGTGGATCTACATAAAAGGGAGCAAGGCATTATATTTTCAATATATACAAATCTACAAAATTCCTAAAGTCTAGAACTTGTGATTTTGCACACGCTTAAACAATAATATCTATAAAAAGTAACGTGTGGGAAAAAGAAAAAAAAGAAGATAAAATGATATAATATGATCATTTTATCCATATTTCAATATCAAAAATCAATCTCGAACCATTTATTCAATAATCATGTAATCTGATGTATCTAGCAAAACAATAAGATATCATAAAAGATATCAACATGAAATAATCCATCAGATATCAAATAGACTTGTGGATTTCTTTAATTTTTTTGTGAAAAAAAAGGTCGAACAATGAAATAAGCCAAGAAAAACCAATATATCTAAAAATGGAGCAAAAATACAAATTTAAAACCAAGAAAAGATACAAGCACTTAAAACAATATTTCAAACAATTTTTAGTGCGCACAAACTCTCTTGACATTTGATGGGTGCTTGATATAACTTATGCAGTGCTTGATAAGTTTTTTGTTATATGAAGGATGTTAATTTACATGTTAATAGATTTTAAAATAATGTCAGAACTCAATATATTATAATAATCATAAATAATCCAAGTAAATTGACTAAAAATGAATTTAGATCATGTAATATATTTTTAAAAATTGTTCAAAGAATCAATTTATCCACAAATTGGACTCTAAATTTTTCAATAACAAATAAAATATTACAAGAATAAAACCATCCAAAGTAATGAATATCAAAGATACCAACTTTCATTGATAAAATGTTGAAATAAATAAAAAGATAAATAATAAATAAGAAAATGAGCAAAATAAACATAATAAATAGATGAACAAATTATAAATAAGTGAGCAAATAAATAAGGGTTACAAGTAAATCAATTTTCATATATAGAGAGAGATTTTATTAAAATGGCATAACCAAAAGTTATATATCACATGAATAATTCCTAAAAATATTCACTTAGGTGGTGTTTATTTTTTTGGCTTTTTGCTGAAAGCAATTTAGTTTTAGAATTTAGGTTGTTTGTTTTTCTACTTTTTCATAACTTATTATAAACTTTTTACTAAATAAAAAAAATCAAAATATGTGGCTTTTTCTAAATAGAAAAAATAACATATTGGTTTTTTTTACTTTTTAATACTTAATAGAAATAAAATACTAAAAAAACAAACAATCTAATATTTAATACTATTAAGCATTAAGGTTCTATTTAGAATTAAGTAAAAAAACCAAACACCACCTTAGTTAAACTACACTTTGAGATCCTAAAAATATACCAAAAGTTATATATCACATGAATAATACCAAAAGATAAAACTATTAGGATATTGAGTCTTGTTTTGATATTAGTTATTTTTAATTTTTTTTTTTAATGTTTGTCCATAAAAGTCTTTTTAGATAGTGATTCACTCTATATTGAAGATCAAGACTTGTTGTTCATCCAACCAGGAAGTCACAGGTACATCTAAAAAGGTTTGGCTTATGACAAGTTAAGCTCCGTTGAGGTATAAAGATAATCAACTTTGTTTTGAACTTAAAATGATTTTAAATTGATTTTTTTGAAAATGGTGGGACTGCTTAGGTGGCTTGAAACACTTAGGATTGCTCAAGCTCGAGGTGCTCAAGGGGTAGGTTAATTGGCTCGACCGGTTATGCTGATTCTATTGATATTTTTCAAGCAAATTTGATTTAGAACTCTTCCAAAACCAAAACTCTTCAGGTTTTTGCCTATAAATACCTCTCTATTAATCATTTGAGGGTTAGAGATTGGAGAGATTTAGAAGAGATCACATTGAGATCATTTTGAGACCTTTCATTCTTTAGAAAGGGTCTCCTAGAGAGAAAGCCTAACATTTCACACCATTCACGATCTTTCATTCAAAGATTTGATATTTGAATCTTGGGTTAAAGACATTCATCCCTTCAATGAGGCTGAAGTGATCCACTAGAGCAATTGAGGGTTGTTGCATTGTGGACGTGAATCAAAATGTAGGTACTCGAGAGTAAGTCTTTAAAGTAAAACAGTCAAGTAAATCTGTGTAATTTGATTTTGTATAGTGGATTTAGGTTAGTAGTGAAAAATGAATCTCAATGATGGACTACACCTAGGGGAGATAGAGAGAGAGGAGGGGTGAATAAGTGTTGTTGAACAAATTTTTTTTAAAAAAAACTCCCAGCTTTCTCAATAACTATGAACTTCTCTTCCAACTTTTCAACAAATCATAAAATTTACAGGCAAGTATGAATGCAACAACACTTCCCTAATAAATTTCAAATACAAGTCACATGCAAATGTTTCAACACTCCCCAAGATTAATTCATAAAAACAATTATCTCCTTAACTCATTTTCAATTACTACAAAATATCATTAACTAAAATGAACAAAAAAATTATTCAAGATACCTAATGGATAATCACACCAATTTCAACTCATTTTTCTTCTATTCAACATATATGCCCAATTAACCAATGATATAAAAAATTGAAGATAAGTCAAAGAGTAGATTGAGAGAAATAGACAATGACATCAAATTTTAACGTGGAAAATCTCCAAAGAGATAAAAAACTATGGACCTATAACCGATCGAAAACGTCCATTATGAATAATAAAAACTAAATATAAGGTTTTACCTAACTCAAACCTACCAATCATTCCTAAACCACTTGACTAGTACCTTTCACTTTTGGATAAAAATTGAGGATAATACATATAAATATTTTAAATTTTAAAAACAACCATTCAGTCCCTAAGTGTTCCCTTTTGGATTTTTGGTTTTTCAAAAACAAAATTGTAGTTTCTTTAAAATAAAAATGGATTATTCAACAAAAACAATTATATATATTTCATTTTAAAATTAATTTGAAAATAAATGAAATAATAAAACAAACTTTGATTAACCTAAATAATTATTAATATACAATTTATCACTATTGAAATTATTGTCTTTTCTTTGCTTAGTTTCATGTCAACTACAAATTTAACTTAATTTACAGATCATAATTACTTTTCTAAAATAACTAATTCATTACAAAAATAAGAAACTTAAATTCCTTCTTACTTTTCATTTTTCATATTAAATTAGATATCATCAATTTGAAATTAAGTGCATTATAATTATTATTTTGATGAAATTAACTATTTTTATTTGAAAAAATGTCTCTATCAAAGAAAAGATAATTGGGAGAGCATTTTGTTTTTTGTTTTTTATTTTTTATTTATTAAAAGAACAGTACATACAGTCTTTTATATTTGTGGCTTGAAGAATGGGTTGTCACAAACTTGTAACAAGCTCCGACTTAGATATCTACTTCTCATAGAAATAGAAAAGTAGGAAAAAAAAAAAACTAAGGTAGAATTAATACTATTTTTTATTACAAAAATACCCCAACTAGTTTTAATACTCCCCCTTAAGATGGAGAATGAATCTTGTGAATTCCCATCTTGCCAAGAAGATAAATGAATTGAGTAGACTAGAGACCTATAGTCAATAGGTTTGCAAGTTGGTGTTGTGAGAAAACATGTACCATTTTGATAACACCAGTTTGTACATTTTCTCTCATTAAATGACAGTCAATTTCAATGTGTTTAGTACATCCATGGAACACAAGATTGACTGCAATGTGTAAAGTTGCTTAGTTGTCACAGAATAGCAAGGCAAATTGTGTATGTTCAATATGCAGATCTTTAAGCAAAGTGAGAAGGCACACTAGTTCACAAGTTACATTTACCAATGATTGATATTCTGCTTTAGCTGATGATCTTGATATCGTTTGTTATTTCTTTGATTTCCATAAAACCAAAAAATCCCCAATGAAAATACAAAAACCACCAACAGATTTTCTATTGCCTGGACAAGAGGTCCAATCAGAATTTGCAAATCCCTTGGTGTTAGGATCCATTGGTGTTTTGCTTGGTTTGCATCTAAGTAAGTTTGAATTTGATAAGAGCTGCAAAGCATAGTGTATTTCGCTAAGATAAATACCTTTAGAAGGTCTAGCAACTTCTAACCCTAGAAAATATTTGAGCTTGAAGCATTCATTAAGAAACTTCTTTAAGTCATCCACCTCATTCTGATTGTTGCTAGCTAAGATAATGTCATCAACATATACAAGCAATGTCATGAAGGAATTACCGTTATTTTTCACAAAAAGAGAGTTGTTAGTAGTTGATTGCTTGAAACCCTTGGTGATAATCATACCAAAAAATTTGAAAACCATTGCCTTGAGGCCTGCTTAATTCCATACAAAGATTATTTATGGAGTTTACAGGCAAAGTGAGCTCTCTCTCACAACAGAAACCAGGTGGCAAGTTCATGTACACTTCGTCATTAAGATCAACATGCAAAAAAGTATTATTGACATCTAATTGGGTCAAACTCCAGCTATAGATGGAAGCTAAGGCAAGTAACTTTTTGACTGTAACTAGTTTGGCCACTAGAGAGAAAGTGTCAAAGTAGTCAATGTCTTCTTGTCCTTTTGCCACTAAACTAGATGTGTAGTGTTCTATGGAACCATTGATTTTGAATTTAATATGATAAACCCACTTGCACCCAATTGGATGCTTATTAGGTGTCAATGTGGTCAAGGTCCACGTGACATTACTCTTTAAAGCTTATAGTTTAATTGACATAACCTATTACCATTTTGGAAATGTAGTAGCTTGGGAGAAACTTGTTGGTTCAACATGAGAAGAAATGACATGAACAAAGGCTCAATGATTTGGAGTTAGTTTTTTATAACTGAGGACAATGGACAAGGAATGAGAGGCGGAGTGAGAACCATTGGAAATGGAATAGTAGTGGTAATCTTTAAGATAAGATGGGGGCTTTATGACATGAGAAGAACAAGAAGTAAAGACAGGTGGTGAATTGAAATTATAGAGAGATTTAAGGACACATCGGTTGAAGAAACACTAGATTCAATGGAAGAGAAAAATGGTAAAACACGATCAGAAAAAAAAAATCAGGTAGAGAAGGATCTTGACACATTTCCTAAAAGGGAAAGATGCTTTCATAAAAAAACGTCTCTAGAAATGAATGTGGTGTTAGTGGTCCAATCAAGCAACTTATATCCTTTGAATCCAGTAGGATATCTAAGGAAAATTGCTTATGTAAACCAAGGAGAAAACTTTGTGCGATAATAAGGCAGAGTGGAGGCATAGCACAAACAACCAAATGTTAGAAGATGATTGAAGAAAGGATTCTTGTTCCATAGTAATTCAAAAGGTGTTTCGTTCGCTAAAAGTGAAGATGGTGTTCTATTGATTAGATACACAACAATGAGTACACAATCTCCCTAATTACCTAAAGAAATGTGATTGGAAGTGTAGAGCCCTGGCAACATTCAAAATGTGTTGGTACTTTCGTTTAACTACTAAATTTTGTTGTGGCTTATCCACATAAGAATGAAAAGACATGATGCCTTCTTTATAGAAAAAATCAGAGAAAGAAATTCAGGCTCATTGTCAGATCAAACGGACTTTATTTTGACCTCAACTTGGTTTTGAATTAAAGAAAAGGTGGTGGGAAAGACTGTTATCACTTCAGATTTTGTATGCAAAAGATAAATCCATGTAAAACGAGTACAATCATAAACTATTGTTAAGAAATATTGGTAGCCTTCAACAGTGGGGATATGAAAGGGGTCCTAAATGTCATAGTGAATATGTTGAAAAGGTGTTGCAAACAAATTATTTAAAGAAATGAAAGGTAATCTTCGTTGTTTTACTAAATGACATATAAAGCAATGATCAGGATTAATAGACAAATTGGAAACATTCAATTCATTTCTTAAAATTTAAAGTTTAACATATGAGGGATGACCTAAATGAAAATACCAGAGATCATTCTATGACAGTGAAATCTTATTACACTTTTCTAAAACATATGCAAACTTAAAACTAGAGCTTGAGGATTAAACATTGTAGAGATTGGCTTATCTTCTACCAATCCCAATCACCATGCCTTGAGTATGGTCCTAAATAATACAAGAGTTAGTGAGAAAATTGATTGAGAATTGACGATTTTTAGTAAGAGCATTAATGGAGATGAGATTGAAATGAAAATCAGGCACAAACAACACATCTGATATGAGCAAATTGTCAAGCAGTTGGACTGAACTTATGCACTTAATAGGAACTGAATGACCATTTTGGCAATTTTATGTATGAATTAGTAGCTGGAATGGAAAAGTAAATGAACTCAAAGAGTAACATACATGATGAGTAGCTCCTGTGTCCAAAACCCATGATTTGGAGGAAATAGAAGAATGAGAAGATGTAAAAGAGGAAGAAGAGACAATACTACTGAGGCTGCAAATCGAGGGTCTAGGCTAGTACGATTTAGAAGAAACGTGAGAATTGCCCTGTAACTGTGAGCTTAAGAGTGTAATGAGCCGTTTACATTGAGAGGGAGTTAATTAACTAAGAGAGGTTTCAGACGAAGTTGAACTTTCATTCATGGTAGAAGGTGCTTGATTCACATGAGCTTTGGTTAATGTAGACTTGGGTTTTGGATTATAACCAGGTGGGTATCCGTGAAGCTTATAACACCTGTCAATGGTGTGGCCCTGCATACTAAAATGAGAACAAAGAAGTCTGTCTCACTTGGGTTTGGCTTTGCAATTGTTGGCCAAGGTTGTTGTAGAAGAATTGGAAGCTGAACTCATAGAAGATGTTGTTGCAAAAGTTTTGAGGTCACTAGAAAATAGTGGATTTCAGTTAAGACCATAAAATTAATAGTGTGTTGACATTCTTCCTAAATGATCAGAGAAAACACCTTCGATAGAGAAGGCAAAGAGGTCACCATTAAGATTTGAGCATGAGTTTGAGCATAAGATTCATTAAGTCCCATGAGAAATTGCATAACTATTCTTGTTGCTGAAAATCCGTCCATAACTTCATTCCACCACATTGACAAATAGGTACAGGTTGATATTCTTTGAGCTCATCCCAAAGAATTTTCAATCTAGTGAAAGACCCATTAACATCAAGAGATCCTTGATTAAGAGCAATAAGTTGCTTTTTTATTTGAAAATTTTGAGGACCATTGCTTTGGTGAAAATGATCACAAAGATCGATCCAGATGTCAAAAGCATTTTCAATGTATAAGAGACTATCTGCTATTTCCTTAGAGACAACATTGAGAATCCAGGAAATTATCATGCTATTGCAACGGGTTCAAAAACATCAAGGAGAAGATGATTAGAGGCTAGACGATCGATGCTTCCATTAATGAATCCAACCTTATTCTTCACATTGAGCACCATGAGCATGACATGACTCCAAGTGTTGTAGGTAGATCCAGTCAAATTGTGTGAGACCAAGACCAGACTTGGATTATCACCATTATGCATATAAAAGGGGCTACCAGAATCTTTCATTAGTGAAGTATTTGAGGTACCAATAACCTGTCTACTGTTGGCATTCTAGTGATCTCCTCGAGCCATCAAATGAAAAGGAAGAAAAAAAGAAAAAATAAGAGAGAGCGGATCATATATAGAATTGCTCAGATAATCGTAACAAACTTGTAACCAAGCTCCGACTCAGATATTTGCTTATAAAAAATAGAAAAGTAGAAAAAAAATACCGAGGTAGAATACTAATTTTTTTATTACAAATTAAAATACTTCAACTAGTTTTAGTATTCTCTAAAACTATTTAAAATACCTTTGTTCAAAATTTATAGGGAATATAAAAAATAAATTTAAAATCATGGTTGTTTTGCTATAAAAAAAAACCACCAAAACATTACAGATCGGTGGTGACACGAAACATTCGAGGACAATTATAAACAGAGCAAAATGCTTGCAATGTCATTAACAAGAAGATCAAAACGGTGGCGACAAACGTTAGGAGCTGCCATGAACCAATCACGTAACGCTTCATAAACTTTCCGGCCTTAATCTTCCATATGCCAGTGTGATAGTTGTTCACATCTTCAATCACCTTATCTAAGAAGGGCACCTTTGTCAACCTTATGGACTTGCTCATCCCATTCCACAGGTTGGCCACCTCTTCATCACTCTTCAATCGGTTCAAAATAATACCTCTTTCTCTCAGAATCTTGGCATCTTCCTCGGTATCAATTATCCCATTCATTAGTTCAGTGTACCGAGTCATAACCAGTGGCCCTGATGCATTTGATGCTTCATATGCAACCAAGTTTCTCAAAGTGACCTCTGTGTTTACGTCTAAACTAACAGTAGGGAGGTAAAGAGTGGCCGTCTTAGCATCGAAAGTGATGGATGAGATGCTACCATTAGCAGGTAAGAAGCGGACACCGGATTTATAGAGCTCCGACACTGAAGGGATGGCAATTTCCTCTATCAGCGGAGGTTTGATGATGTTACTGTTGGAGTTGGAGTTCCCGTTTTCGGGATTGTTTTCTTCTTTTTTTTGGGAAAAGAAGATATATTCGACAGGTCGTTTCAAGACGGAAAACCCGGGGAGATTGGAGATGATTTTCCAAGGCAATTTCAGTATGACTTTTACTGGATCGGAAAATAAAAGTCTCTTGAGAAGACTTATTGGGCCTTGATTCGATGTTGAGAGCAGATTCCAAATTATCTGAAATAGCTGTTGCACATAACTGGAGTCGCCAAAAGATCCTTCTTTGCCCTCCTTTGATTCATCTTCGTTCTCTACTTCAATTATTTCAGATGGTTCTTTTGATCTTGGCACGATGATATGGTAGAGAAAGTCCAGCAGGTGGGCTTGCTCCTCAACGTGGATCTGGGTCAAGTCCTCCTTCATCCGAAACGGACAAAGATCTTCACCAAACCCGGCTAACATTGAACGCAACATATCATCAGCTTGATCTAAAGTCGGGAACTGAAATTCTAACACTTTCCTCAGTACAAACAATGGAATTTGATTCTCAACCATCACCATGTCTCTAAGAATCGCATTATGAGCTGATTTGGTCCCGGCATAATCAACTAGGTGTGACATCCTGGAGGAAACCCTGGTCAGCAACCAACCCGCCTTGATGGAATAGACTTGAAGGAACTCAAGCAAGAAAGAGGCATCAATAGCCATCATCCACGCTAAGGTATCACCATTGAACTCCAAGAACCTGTGGTAGCAAGCTCGAATCCTTGGCTCATGCTTGGTCAACTGATCAACAAGGCTTTCAAACTTCACTCTTTGGAGATGCTTTTGAGTTCTTTTCGCTGCTGCAAGCTTATACCTCTCCATCTCATAGAGCTCCGGCTGCCAATGATGATAAGGCCCCAGTGCAACTTCTTGAGGAACGTAGCAATCCGGCTTAGCAGCCATTAGGGTTTTGGGCACATTGTAGATGTTCACGGGGACTTCACTATCTTCTTCAAGCTCTTCATCTAGAGTCCTACGTATCTCAATCACCCACCTGAGCTCATCAAAGCTTGGGTTAGAGTTGGAGGTCATGGTGGATTGAAGAGAAGGAAGTTTTTGCCTTTTGGTGGAGTCGGCAGTTGAATGTGGTGTATTAGGTATGACGGAGTTAGGAAAATGAGGCATTATTATATATATTATGAGACGTGCCGTGAATGAAGCGATTTTCTCTTTGGTAGGGGATATGATTGATGGACTTTAATGAGAATGCGTTTTCCACATGTTTTGTTTTTCTCTTTGAAGTACTTAGTTCAGAAGGGCAGTTAGGCAGCATGTGGTATGAATGTGAAAAAAGGAGACGTAGAAATGTATTCTGCAACCCCAAATTGAAGGTTTTTGAGGGCCGTGGAAAGTATATGAGTGGAGTACAAGTTAGGTACATGAATTTTCAAGATATCACTCCGCGAGGGGATTATTAGAAAGGTTTGTTGCCTAGCTTGCCTTCGACAAAGTATTGCTTAGTTGGGTATGTTCACAGCATACCCTCCACACCTTCTTTTTCCAACAGCCATTTTTTGTCATAAGCTATTCCAACATGGGCATGGGCTTGGTTTTCCCTTATGATAGACAAATGGATGGACACATAGGTGAATAGGCTTTAGATACCTTTCAACTATGTTATCCTAGGGAAAGAAAAAAAAAATATTGAGGAAAATGACTTTGTTTGATTTCACTGTAAAAAAATATAAAAGAATATAAAATATAATTAAAATTAATTTAAAATTTATATATTTTTAAATTATTTAATCTTACTATAACTGAGAAAAATAAGTAAAATGGATTCGAAAAAACATATAAAAATAATTTATAAATTTAAATTTAGTTTTTATTTTCTTTCATTTTTTATTTCCTTCTACTTTTATTCTCTATTTCATTTCCTTCTACTTTTATTCTCTAGTTTCTTTCCTTTGCAGTTTTCCTCAAATTTTCCTAAAATGAGGGAGTCAAGAAAATGAGGCTTTATCATATATCATGAGAAATGCTGTGAATGACGCGATTTTCTCTTTGGTAGGGGATAGGAAAGTTTTGTTTTTTTATAAACATTCCGTACTTGACCTAGGCTCTTTCTCAAATTTGGAAGACCGCATTAGGTCATAAATGAGATTCAAAGAGAGACAATAGGACTAATCAATCCCGCGTTTTTTCATATGTTTTTTTTCAAAAGTGGACATTTTTTTTTCTTTGAAGTAATTAGTTCAGAAGGGCAGTGAGGGAGCATGTGCTATGAATCTTGTGTTCCATATATCAATTTTCAAGATATCACTTTGTTTTTTTCTTTGACCAAGTCAAAGCTCCGCCTTAACCAAGCCTTTGACTAAAAAATGGGTAGTTTCCATGCTGAGGGAGTTGAACCTAAGTATATGAGTGGAACACAACCACAAGCTGTTTCCATGCTGCCGAGGGAGTTGAACCCGCAACCAAAAGGTTGGTTGAGCACCCACCTTACCATTGGGGCAAGTTTGCCTTCTTTATAATTATTTTGCACCACATATATATATATATATATATATATATACAAAATATTAAAACCACACTTTAAACAACAAATTAATTATAATTATTTTATAATTAAATAAAATAATATTATTCGATAATAATATTGTGATATTTGATTATAATATGTTTAATTTTAAAATATATTTAATATTAAAATTTTGATATATTTAATATAATTGTATTAAATGATATAAAATAAATTATGATAAATATATAATTTTTTAATATGTAATTAATATATTAATGTAATTTAATAATCAATGTACACTTTATATATATATATATATATATATATATATATATATATATATATATATTAATTTCTTCAACAAAATAACTTTAAAATGTCTATTATACTTCTAATTTTATTTCTAAGAGATTTGTTTTACATTTTCAAAAGTATTGATCAATTTTAAGCCAATCAATATTTTGCATCAAAATATCCGCTGACATATCTTTGATATATGCGTAAAATCAAACTATCAATATATCCGTAATTACTGATATTTTTATCCTTGAGTATTGTTTAGTTGGGTATGTTCATAGCTTACCCACCACACCTTTTTCCAACAGCCATTTTTTGTCATAAGCTATTCCAACATGGGCATGGGCTTGGTTTTCCCTTATGAAAGACAAATGGATGGATACATAGGTAAGTAGGTTTTAGATACCTTTCAACTATGTTAGCCCAGGGGAAAGAAAAATAATGTTGAAGAAAATCATTTTCTTCAACATTATTTCACTATAAAAAATATAAA
>NW_023269759.1:0-37500 GCF_004353265.1 Vitis riparia | reverse complement strand
GCTTATGCATTGAGTGTAGTGAGTCAATACATGCATAATCCTGGAGAGTAACATATGAATGCAGTTATGAGTATTTTGAGGTATTTGAAGAATGCTCCTGGGAAGGGAATTTTGTTCTCTAAAAATGTTGATCATCAGAGTATAGAAGTATGTACCGATGCTAATTGGACCGGTGTAGTGGATGATAGGCGATCTACATCTAGTTACTTTACCTTTGTAGGTGGTAATCTTGTGACATGGAAAAGTAAGAAGTAGAATGTCATCACTCGTTCAAGTGCAGAAGCGGAATTTAGAGGTATGACTCTAGAACTTTGTGAGGCATTATGACTAAGACTTCTCTTACAGGATTTAGGTTACCTATCTAGGCAACCAATCCGATTGTTTTGTGACAATAAAGTCGCATGTGACATTTCTTATAATCCATTACAACATGATCGTACAAAGCATGTCGAGGTGGATTGATTCTTCATTAAGGAAAAGTTGGATGATAAGATTGTGGTATTGCCTAAGATTCGATCAGAAAATTAATTGGCCGATATCCTCACCAAAGCTGTCTCAAGTCAAGTGTTCTCAAAATTTTTAGACAAATTGGGTATGTGTGACATTTATGCACCAACTTGAGGGAGAGTGTTGAGATATTAGGAATATTTAGATATTAGGAAAGTTGAGATATTAGGATATTAGTTGTTATTTCCTTATATTATTCTTTCCTTGTATCATTCTTTCCCAATCTTAGAATGGTGATTACCCTTTATATATACTTTGTACATGAACGAATGAAAGAATGAATGAAAAAACTACCATTTATCAATTTGAAGATATTATGATCACCATGGCCCAGGGCACCAAAGAAGGAAATGAGGAGAAACATAGATGCAAAAGCATAGAAATGAAACCCAAGAAAAAACAAAGAAGAGACAGACAAAGAGTGGGTAATCAAACTCCATTTCATCATTTGTCAATGGACTCGGAACAACTGAACAGGCCAGGATGGATTTAAAACAAGAAGCAAAGCATGATTTTCCAAACATCAAATAGCAACGATCTACATTCAGATTCAATCTCAAACTTATATGCTCAAAAGGAATAGAAAAGTGAAGCAACATCAGGTCCATAACCAACTTCTAATCAATAAGATGATATGTGGTCTCTGGCGCGTACATCAAGACATAAACAACATCAGGAAATCAACAGATGAGATATGAGAACAGTAACAAATCAAAAATGCAGTAACCATACATGTAAAATCTCCTCAAGCACTGGTATGTCTATCTTCTAGCACTTATCTGGTCTCCAGAATCAGCAAAAATCAGCAGCTTTCTCCTCCCTTACTTAGCTCACTCTCTGCTCTAGCTCCCTCTCTCTTCCAGCTCCCTCTCTTAAGAAATGCCCGTCTTCTATCTATGGACTTTTCTTTCTTACTGTCCAATACACACTCACCAGAGAGATCCCTTTCTCTCTCTCTAAAAACTAGTTGAAATCAATCAGCTCCCTCTTCTCTTCCTGCTCAAGAAAATCTCAGCTCCCTCTCTCTCTCTCTAAATGAATCTCCTCCCAATATCCTCCACTCTCTCTCAGCTCACCCTATTTTTCTCCCCAAAAACCCCAAATCCCAAAGAATTCCCCTGGAGAGAGAATATTCTCTCTATAACAAAAAAGTTGTATCCTTCGTACCCTCTCAGCTTCGTGTCACCCATCAATATCCTCTTTGCAGCAGCTGCCACCTTTTCTGTCTCCTCCGCTTACAGCTTACACAAAACGTGTGACAAAAAGTTCTCCGAAAGCTTCCTAGGTAGCCCAAAAAAAAAAGGGTGTATAATCGGTCGTTTGTTCATGTTTTTTAAAACTTGTTTTTAAATTAAAAAATAAAAAATGATTTTTAAAATATTTTATAAAAATAAAAATATTTGACAAGTTAATTTTAAAAATAGTTTTTAATCAAAAGTAAAAAATTTGCTTAGATAAATTTTTTTATTTTTTGGTTTTATAAAAACATTACGAATTTAATTTATATAATATAAATTAAATTTAGTTCAAATCTTATTAAAAATGAAAATAGTTTTATAATTATAAATAAATTAAAAAATTAATAGTTTTTAGTAAAAACATGAATAATAATATTATAATAAAATCATAAGAATTTTAACATCATTGTAAAACTTTTTGGTTAAAAACAAATAATAATAATTTTTAACAATATTTTATTTAAAATGAATAATTAATAAAGTTTAACTTTTTTTAAGTATAAAAGAATCGAGTTTTTCCTTTCATGTTCACATTTGGTAGTGAATTACAAACATAATATTTTAAAATGTTTTAATTTAATTTACAATTAATTAAATGGGTTTTTGAATTCAAAATTATTCTTAAAAATTAAAAAATTCATTAAATAATTTAAATTATTAATTATATCTTACTTAAATTATTATTTACTGAAATTCAAAAAATATATTTGTTTGTATAAGAGAAACAGTAAAGTCATGACTCATAATATGTCAGTTTTGTTCTATTATTTTTTTTTTTTAACGATTAGATATATTTTGAGTTCCATATTATTTTTAAAATTGTGAAACTCATTAATAAATTCATTAATATAAAGTGTCACTTAATTTGAAGTTCATTTTTATAATAAGAAAATTTATGAACATATAATTATGTGTAGAAAAAAAATAATAGAACCATTATAAATCTTTTTTTATCCATAAATTTCTTGTATTAATAAGTTTATTATTTGAGTTTCAAATTATTTTTAAAAATTACTAAACTTATTAGTGAATCTAACACATTAAGTCCCGTTTAATTTAGAACTTATTTTTCTAACTAAAAAAAATAGAAAATAATGATTCTATTTAAAAGAGAAACAATAAAGTATTTTTGGACCAAGTTTTATCCAAAAATTTCTAGTGTTAATTGGTTCATTATCTAAATTTTAAATTATTTTTAAAAATTACTAAATTGGCTAATGTATTCAACATATTAGGTCTTATTTAATTTAGAGTTCATTTTCCTAGTGAAAAAAATCAAAAAATAATGATTCTTTGTATAAGAAAAAAACAATAAAGTTGTTCAAGACCAATTTTTGTTCATAAATTCTTGTCATTAATTGGTTCACTATTTGAGTTTTAAATTACTAAACTCGTTAATGGATCCAATGCATTAAGTCTTCTTAATTTGGAGTTTATTTACTTAATACTAATATAATTGAGTTTCATGACTTTTTAATATTAATTAAATGGGTTTTTGAATTTTAAATTATTTTTAAAAATTAATAAATTTTATGTATTGAGTACAATTTGATTTGAAATTTATTTACTTATTGAAAAATTTTAGATAAGTTAAAAGAAATTTAGAAAAGTACGTGTAATTTAAAGAAATATTATATTTTAAGATTTTTTTTATATTCGTATTAGATCGTGGAAAAAGAAAGAGAATGATATTATGTTCAATTTTATTTGTTTTTATATTTGTTTCTATAGGTTTTTTTTTTAAAAAAAAAAAATCTTTCTATGTTTTCCTTTTGTTTTTTAAAATAAGTAAAAACAACTTCTACTTATTCTTTAAAAATTATTCTCGATTTGACTTTATTTTTAAAAATTGTTTTCAAAAAACAACAGTCAAATAGTGTTAAAAATTTTTAAAAAGTGTTTTTTGTTTTTAAAAGCAAAAAATTATTTTTAAATCACACAACCAAACAGTCTCTAAGTTTTTAAGTTTTCTAATGTCTTTATCTTTTTTTTCTTTTTTTCTTTTTTTGAAATTTGTTTCCCTACTTATTTTTCTGAAATTACTAATGATCCATATTCAATAAATTCATCATTTTTTATTTATGAAAATAATATAAATATTTAGAAATTAATTTTCTTTTCCACTGCAAAATGCATTTGAACATGTTTACCACTCAAGATTAGAGCCAGTTTGTCACCTGGACTCTTTTTCTCTCCATGTTTGATTAGAAGGTAACACAAGAATCATTGCACCAACTTGCTACATTAGTATTCAGTATATACATATTACACCAACTTGCTATATTATTAATCAACTTCTCCCCAAATAAATATTTAACCAACATTACAGTTTTACTATCAGTCTCTGATGAAGTCTCAATTTTGTTATGAAGTCACAATAGTAAGCCCTCATAATTACTTTTGCCATCCATCCAGGGTGAAGTTTCACAAAAAGCAATTCATAATATGGGGCTAGTACAAGTGAAAATGAATAACGAAAAGGAGAAAATCAGAAGTAGCATACAACTTAAGATGAAAAACCACCAAAAAATAACTGATCTCCGGAGATCTCAAATATTTGGGAACAGCTATAAACAGAGCAAAATGCTTGCAATACCATTAACAACAAGATGGCAAGGATAGCTAGAAGTGTTAAGAGCTGCCAGGAACCGAACACATAACGCCTCATGACCTTTCCGGCCTTAACTTGCCATCTGCTACCGTGATACTTGTTCACATCTTCAATCACCTTATCTAGGAAGGGAACCTTCGTCAACCTTATGGACTTGCTCATCCCATTCCACAGGTTGGCCACCTCTTCATCACTCTTCAATCGGTTCAAAATAATACCTCTTTCTCTCAGAATCTTGGCATCTTCCTCGGTATCAATTATCCCATTCATTAGTTCAGTGTACCGAGCAATAACAAGTGGCCCTGACCCCGTTGATGCTTCATATGCAACCAAGTTTCTCAAAGTGACTTCTGTATTTGGATCTAAACTGATAGTAGGGAGGTAAAGCTTGGCCATCTTAGCATCAAAACTGATGGATGAGATGCTGCCATTAGTAGGTAAGAAACGGATACCAGATTCCGAGAGCTCGGACACTGAAGGGATGGTGATTTCCTCCATCAGTGGGGGTTTGGTAGTGTTACTATCGGAGTTGGAGTTGGAGTTGGAGTTGGAGTTGGAGTCCACATTTTCAGACTCATTTTGTTCCTCATGAGTTGATAAGACAGATTCAACAGGTTTTTTTAAGACAGAATATCCGGGGATCTTAGAAACGGCTGTGTTAGGCAATTTCAATATGTATTTTACAGCATCGGAAAATATAATTTTCTTGATGAGTCGACCTATTGGGCCTTCAGTTAATTTTGACAGAAGTTTCGAAATTACCTCAAATGTTCCTTTTGCACTACTGGACTCTCCAGAAGATCCTTCTGCTTCGCCTTGCTGTGGTTCATTTTCGCCCGCCACTTCAATTATTTCAGATGGTTCTTTTGACCTTGGCACGATGAGATAATACAGAAAGTCCAGCAAGTGAGCATGCTCTTCAACTTGGATATGCGACAGTTCCACCCTGATCCCAAATGGACAAAGATATTTGCCAAATCCAGCTAACATTGAACACAAGATACCATCAGCTTGACGTGGCGTCGAGAACTGGAATTCTAACACCTGCTTCAGTACAAACAATGGAATTTGATTCTCAACCATCACCATGTCTCTCAGAATCTCATTATAAGCTGATTTGGTCCTCGCAAAATCAAGTAGGTGTGACTTCCTGTGGAAAACTCTCGGCAGAGCCCGTTCTTCCCGGATGGCATAGACTTGAAGGAACTCAAGCAAGAAAGAGGCATCAACAACCATCATCAATGCTAAGGTTTCACCATCGAAGTCCAAGAACTTGTGGTAGCAAGCTCGAATTCTGGACTCATGCTCGTTCAACTGTTTGATAAGGCTTTCAAAATTTTCACTTTGGAGATGCTTTTTAGTTCTTTTCGCTGCTGCAATTTTGTACCTCTCCATCTCATAGAGCTCCTGCTTCAAATGATGATAAGGCCCCAGTCCAACTTCTTGTGGAACATAGCAATCCGGCTTAGTAACCATGAGAGTTTTGGGTACATTGAAGATGTTGACAGGGACTTCACTATCTTCTTCAAGCTCTTCATTTAGAGCTTCACGTATCTGAGTCGCCCAATTTTTCTCATCAGGGCTTGGGCTACTAGAGGTGGAGGCCACGGTGGAGGCCTCGGTGGATTGAAGAGAAGAAGTTCTTGGTGTAGTTGACATGGCAGTTCAATTTGGTGTATTATGTGAGAGGGAGTTTGGAGTGAGGGCGTATTGCATAGGAGATAGGATATTGGTACAATATATAGACCGAAATTTCTGAAAATATCACCAATTTTTTTGCCTATATTTCCCATATTTTGGAAGGCCAAGTCAAACCGAGCAGTCAACGCGGTCAAACCAGACGGTCAATGCATGTCAAATCGGATGGTCAACGCAGGGGAACCAAAAGGTTTAGCGTGGACTTAGCTCACCACCGGGCCAAACTCACCTTGGTAAATAAAATATACCAAATTTAACATATATTAAAAGTATATTTTTTTTAAGAACAAATTATTTTATAATTAAGTGAAATTTTTTCATTTAATTGATTATCAAAAATATTAAAATTATCATAATAATTTTTTTCATAATGTTTTTCATATGATTAATATATTAATTAAATATTAAAAATTATAAATATATTATCATTTATTTTATATCAATTAATGCAATTGAATTAAATATATGATAATTTTAATATTAAATATATTTTAAAATTAGACATACAATAATCAAATATTACAATATTATTATCAAATAATATGTAATGTAATTTAATAATCAATATACACTTATAAAATTTATATTTTTATCGATGCATATAATATCATTATCAAATATGATAAATTATATATATATATCAATTTCTTCAACAAAACAACTTTAAAATGTCATTATACTTCTAATTTCATTTTTAAAAGTTTTTTCTTATAATTATATAAGTTTTGATCAATTTTAGACAAAATATTCGTCAATATATTTTCGATAACTCTAATATATTCATAAAATCAAAGTATCAACATATCCGTAATTATTGATATTTTCATAAACTACCTTTTGTTCATTGTTTTATTAAAGTTTCCGCCAGCTCAAATAGGCAAAGCTAGCTAGATTGTTATCTACAAAATTTGAATTCAAACAATTCCATATAATAAGAGACCTTGCCAAACAATTGGAGTAATTAATCGTGCATTTTCTAGATGGTTTTCAAAACCAGACCGGTTGGTCACTATTTCGGTCAGGTCAGATTCGGTCAATTAGGTCGGAAATAGGTTGAATCGGAATTGGACCGGTTGAACCGGCAGTCCGACCGGCGAATCAACCGGTTCCATCTGAATCAGATGATTCAATTTTATTTTATTTTTATTATTTTTACAGTATCAAAACAACATCGTTTTAAAGAATATGAAAACACCTACAATCCTCCTTCTCCATCTGCACCGATGATGAAGAAATTGTCGCCCCCAACACGCCGCGACATCGATGCCAGCTCCCACAGGCGGTCTCCCCGGTCGTTACACAGTTGCAACCATGTCCCCCTCTTCTTCCCCTCCCCGCTGCAAAGCCCCTCCCGGCACTACAAACCCCAACGCCCCTCCCCCACGAACACGTTGCAACCGTCCTCCCCCCACTGCAAAGCCCCTCTCGAAGCCGCAAACCCGCCCCCCGACGGTCAAAGCGCCTCTCTGGAAAACCTGATTGTGTGCATTGTGTGCCTTCATAATTTTAATGTATTTTTTTTATTATTATGATATTATGTTTAATATTCCATTTTTATAAATTTTTCTTTTTTTGTTTATTTATTAGTCTTCACATCAATATTACAATTTTATATGGATTGTGAGCTCAAATTGGGAACTCAAATTGATAAAGTAAAAAATGCCTTTTGTATGGATTTACATGGATGGTATGAGATATGATTTAATGCCTTTTATATGGATTTACATAGATGGTATGAGATATGATTTAATGGTAAAATTAAAAACATTACAATTTTAAATAAATTTTTTATTTTAAAATAAGTTTTTTTATTTTAAAATAAATATTAAAATTTTAAATTTTAAATTAAAATTATGATTTTAATTTAAATTTCTAATTTGAAATTAATTTTATGATTTTTAAATAAAATTTTAATCTTTAAATAATATATAAATCATTATTTTTATTTTTATAATTATTTTAAATTTTAATAATTTATAAATTGTATATTTATGATGTCACCGATTCGACCGCGGTGCGACTGCCGGTCTGATCAGTGAATTGTGAACTGGTAACTTTTTCAGTTCAATGATAGATCCGGTCCTAAAAACATTGGGTTTTCTCATCTCACGAACGTATTGGAATCATTGTTAACCAAACTTTTATAAACTCTATGCAGAAATAATTATTTTAAAAAATAATTTTGGATGCATAAAACAAAATAAATGGAAGTACTAAAATAATCATCATATTCTTACCTTGATCCATGATACCAATAACACTTTTGAAGTGAGATTGAGTCACTTTGTGAATTGTATTGTCAAGGTCTTCAACTCACTACTCTCATATAGTGGATGTGTCACTTGTGTGGTATATGTATTTAAAAATAAAACAACAAAAGGATATAAAAATGAGAGTGTGGCTTGGGACCTTAACTTATAAAAATTGTATATCTCTTAGTCTTCCCATCAAAGACTATATGGGAGTTATACTCATTATTTACACTCATTATGTACAAATTAATGGGTAATGGTGAGTTATTAACTTGAATGCATCTCTATAATTGCATAGGTTATACTTTTTCATTTTCCTCCATTACTCATAAACATAATGTACCAAATAGATTTCATAATGATAGGGTTAAAAAGTTGTAACGCCACATTCATATAAATTAAATTTTCTAACTCCACATTTATAATTTGAGTCTTCCATACAAAAGACTCTTGGATGCCCAATCAATTAATTCGTCTACCTATCAATCGATACCCTTAAATATTATTTACACAAATGTAATTATATATGGTCACACATTATAGGAAAAAAGCTAACAATCTCCCACTTGGCCTACATAATTATATTTGTAATAGATTAAAACATAATATGACCATAACAATTTCTCAAAATAGGCATCCTTTACATTAAGATTATGTTTCATGGAACCACTAACACCAAATCATTGAAATGATTAGATCACACAACGATCCAATATTCTTCAAGGATTATAGTACTAGCAGTTCCATTAACATCAATCAATGACTTTTATGACATTAGCAACATTAAGGTGATAATGCTAATTCATTAACATAATGGTCCCATCAACTTTTAAACATCTAGATTGTGCACAAAATGGATGTATAAAAGTAACATAATAATCATCAATATATCATAATCAAGAACTCTATTCTCATTATAATGTGATCACATGCATTGCACTCTCAATCAATCTAAAATTGACAAACTTGCCACCAAGCCCATGCGCGCAACATAATCCATAAAAAGCTTAAGTGGAAGACCTTTTGTCAATGGATCTGCCAACATGAGTGTATTTTTAATATGTTCAATAGAGACAACTCCATTTTGAACTTTCTCCCTTACAACCAGATACTTAATATCAATGTGCTTTGATCCTCCTGTAGTCTTATTATTTTTAGAGAATTGCACAGCAGCACTATTATCACAATATGTTCGCAATGGTCTCATTATCGAATCAATAACATGAAGCCCTGATACAAAGTTTTTTAACCATATTGCATGACATGTGGCTTCATAACATGCTACATATTCTACCTCCATTGTAGAAGAAGCTATCAATGATTGCTTATGGCTCTTCCATGAAATAGGTCCATTTGATAACATAAAAATATAGTCATATGTAGACCTTCTAGTATCCTTACAGCCGGCATAATCAGGATGAGAATAACCAATAACCTCTAGATTATTTGTTCTTCTATATGTAAGCATGTAGTCCTTAGTCCCTTGCAAATAACGCAATACTTTCTTAACTGCTTTCCAATGATCAATACCTGGATTACTTTGGTATTGACCAAGCATGCCTACCACATAAGCTATGTCTGGTCGAGTGCATACTTGAGCATACATGATACTCCCTACTGCAAAAGTATAAGGAATTTTGTCCATTTGTTTCTTTTCAAGATCATTTTTGGGACATTGAAGTTCACAAAATATTTCCCCTTTCACAACAGGAGCAATATTGCTAGAACAATTTTGCATGTTGAATCTTTTAAGGACTTTTTCAATCTAGTTCTTTTGGGATAATCCTAATAATCCATGTGACCTATCTCGATGAATTTCAATTCTTATCACATATGATGCTTCACTAAGATCTTTCATATCAAAATTCTTGGATAAAAATTGTTTGGTCTCAAAAATCATTCCCATATTGTTGCTAGCAAGCAACATATCATCAACATACAATACAATAATACAAATTTTGCTCCCACTGATCTTAAGGTATCTACATTGATCCACTAGATTCTCTTTGAAACCAAAAGTGATGAGAATTTCATGGAACTTAAGATACCATTGTCTAAAATTCTGCTTTAGACCATATATGGACTTTTTAAGTTTACATACCATATGTTCCTTGCCTTTATCCTGAAAACCCTCAAGTTGATCCATATAAACCTCGTCATGCAAGTGACCATTCAAAAAGGCAATTTTAACGTCCATTTGATGTAACTCTAAGTCAAAATGAGCTACTAAAGTCATGACTATTCTTAAGGAATCTTTCTTGGAAACAGGAGAAAATGTTTCCTTATAGTCGATTCCTTCTTTTTGAGTGTATCCTTTTGCAAATAACCTGGCCTTGTATCTTTCGACATTGCCGTTAGAATCATATTTGGTTTTAAAAATCCATTTGCAACCAATAGTTTTAATTCCTTTGGGCAATTCTACAAGATCCCAAACTTCATTATATTTCATTGATTTCAACTCTTCTTCCATAGCATAAAGCCATAGAGTTGAATTTTCACTATTGATGGCTTGATCATAAGAAGTAGGATCATTTTCCAAGCCAACATCATAATCACACTCATTAAGATAAACTCCGTAGTCATTTGATATAGCAGGTCTTTTCTCTCTTTGTGATTTACGTAAAAATTCTTTTGTAGTTGGGACATTCTCATTTTCATTACGAGAAACCTCTTGAGTCACACCATATTCCATCATTGGTGTTGATACTTCATTAGAAGTTAACTTTTTAAGCTCAATTCTCTCACTAAAATATTCATTTTCTAAAACCACAGCATGTCTAGTTTCAACAATTTTAAAGCCCTGACCATGAAAACAAAATATAAAACCTTTTGATCTTTTAGGATAGCCAATGAAATTACAACTTATGGTTTAAGAATCCAATTTATTTGTTTATGTGTTAAAATTTTTAGCTTCAACTAGACATCCTCATACATGTAAATAATTCAAAGTCAGTTTCCTACCCACCCATAACACATAAGGAGTTTTGGGTACAACCTTACTAGAAACACGATTGAGAATGTGGACAGCAGTTTTCAATGCTTCACCCCATAAAAATTCAGGCAAGGTTGAGTTACTCATCATACTTCTCACCATGTCAATTAGAGTACGATTTCGTTGCTTTGCTACACCATTTTGCTCTGGTGTTCCTGGCATTGTGTAGTTTGCAATGATACCATGCTCTCTTAAAAATAAGGCAAAAACACTAAAATGTTGACCTGATTTGGTGAACTTACCATAATATTCACCACCTCTATCAAATCTTACACTTTTAATTCGTCGATTGAGTTGATTTTCAACCTCAGCTTTATAAATCTTAAAAACATCTAATGTTTCAAAATTTTCACGAATAAGATACACATAAGAATACCTTGAAAAGTCATCAATAAAACTAATAAAGTACTTATGTCCATTGATGGTTGGAATTGAATAAGGTCCCCAAATGTCAGAATGAATACATTCTAACAATTCAGTAGCCCTTGAGGCACCTTTTTTCTTAACCTTAGTGTATTTTCCCTTTATGCATTCAACACAACTAGTAAAATCAGAAAAATCTAGTGAAGTTAAAATTTCATCTTTAATAAGACGTTCCATCCTTTCTCTTGAAATGTGATCCAATCGTTTATGCCACAATATGGATGAATTTTCATTCACTCAATTTTATTTGTTAGAGAATTCATACACATGATAAGATAAAAGAGATTGTGAATATTTGCAATCTAAATTCAATGAATAAAGATTACCCTGTAAAGTGCTAGAGCCAACCAAACAAGAATTATAGAACAAGGAAACTCCATTATTTCCAAACTTTAATTCATAACCATAAGAATCAAGTCTTGGAACTGAAATTAGGTTTCTAGTAAAAACAGGAACATAACTGTATCTACTAAATCCATAAGAAAACCAGTATCCAAAATTAAACGAAGAGTGCCAATAGCCTCAATTTCCACTTTTGTTCCATTTTCCAAAGTAATGGTTCGCTCTCATTTACTTAGTCTCTTGCTTGTAAGGTATCCCTACAATGAATTCGTTATGTGAATGCTTGCACCAGTGTCAATCCACCAAGATTTTGGTGGTATATCAATTACATAAGATTCATAAGACACTAAGCATTGGGTTTTACCTTTCTTTTCCAATCAAGCCTTAAAGCTAGAACAATCTCTTCTCTTGTGGCAAAAATGACATTGTATCTTATTTTCGTCCTTTTGCCCATTGTGAGATACATCATTACCTTGCTTCTTTTTCTTACCTTTACCTTTCTTGAAGGATTTTTATTCAGACCAATAATGAGGTGAGTCATATGGGGCTTTTCCACTTTAAGCCTTTCTTCTTCTTGAACACACATGGAAATTAGTTCACTCATTTTCCACTTATCCTTCTGAGTATTATAATTAATTTTGAAAGGACCAAATTGTGAAGGAAGGGAAGTCATTATGAAGTGAACAAGAAAACCTTCAGAAATTGTTATGTCCATTCCTTTCAATTGAGAAGCCATGTCACTCATCTTCATGATGTGCTCACGTACACCACTATGACCATCATATTTCATTGTTATCATTTTGACCATAAGAGTACTTGCCAAGGACTTGGAAGTTCCTAAGAATTGTTTTTCAACTGATTTAATATAGCTCATTGCATTATCTGAATCCGGGATTGCTCCACGAATTACAGGAGTGATTGAACCTTTCATAATCATTAAACTCATGCGATTAGAGCGCTTCCACTTTTCATATAAAGCCTTTTGTTCATTAGTACTTTTAGAAGTAGGCTTTGTGGGTGTAGGTTCTCTTAGGACATAGTCCAAATCCATGCAACCAAGAACAATTCCAATTTGTTCCTTCCATTTTTTTAAATTTGCCCCACTTAATTGTTCAATACCAGACAAATAGCATGAAATAGTAGTAGGATTCATTGCTGCAAAATAAAATTTAATTTGAAAGGAAAATTATTTTATGTCATGACAATATTTAACACCACACTTTACAATAATCTAACCATAACAAAAATTAAGTCAGATATCACATTAATCATAAACATAAGAGATCATATCATAGTTCTTTTGTTGGACCGAACTACAATCATATAATTCAAAAGTACATTATAATAATCCCTCCATTCGGTTGAATTATAATAAGTCATAAATTATTAAAATAAAAGTATTGAAACGTAAAGAAGTTTAATACCGTTGGGTAAAAACTTCATCAACCTTTATTATTAAACTTTTTTCATATAATCAAACATGGTGATGATCCTTCATTGGGTTGATCAACACTTGTTTCATAAGTTGAACAATACACACGCACATATATGATCATCTTCAACCAAACAAGTAAATAAACATACTGCAGACCCCCTCAGAGGGGGAACATTTTCTTTTGTTTTTTTTATTTTGTTTTATTTTTTTCTTTCTTCTTATTTTCTTCCTCTTCATCAACCTAAGAACGGGTTGTATGGGGCGGTTGGACAGGATTGGCAGCCAAAGAGGACCGATGGGTGTTGGGCGGTCAGATGGGATGGAAAGAGAAGGAAAAGAAGTTGATGGGCGAGTTGCTGAGGACTGATAAGACAATTGGGCAAAGAGAAGACATAGTTGTTTGAAAAAGGGGACACAGCTGAATGAAAAGGAGAGCTGGTTATAGATAGGCAGGGTAATAGCTGGAAAAAAAAAAACACTTTTTGGAGGGAAAGGCAGTTGACAGAGTTTAGACATGAGATTAAGAGAGAAACAAAAGGGAGGAAAATGGGATGACAGAGACAGGATTGGAGGAGATATCGACTGAGAAAAAAAGAAAATAAAGGAGTTGAGGGGAAGAACGAGATAACAAGAAGAGGAAGGAGCGTGTTCAAAGGGACACGAGAGAGTTTTGAATTGAGGGGTGGAGAGCTTGAAGATGAGGAAAAATAGAGTTTCACAAAGGGGAGCTTTCCAGGTATAACTCCTATGGCTTATTAGCTTCTCATTTTCTTTACATGGTGGGATTTTTCATTTTTTTTTAGATGCTTTCCTGGGTACCAGTTTTCCATTTTGGTGTGGATAAGGAGATTCATTCGTTTGTTTGGGTTTAATTTAGCCTTCTGTGTGCATGCTTTGTTCTTGAATTTCTTCGGTTCATCAATCCCGCCTGTTTTGAGCCCATGGACATCACCAGAAATGGGGCTCTATACCATCATGTGTTTCATGTTCTTGCATTTGCTTAATCCTCATCGTTCATTTTGGTTATTGTCCTTGTTGCTACTCCTACATTTGTGCTATGTTTGGCGGGTTGTTCAATCTGGAGGTTGAGTGTTGAAGCTTTTGACACAGATTCGACAAGTGGGAAGAATCATTAATGGAATAAGCGGCCACATAAGCATCCTACAATATGTTGTAGAGAATAAGTTGGGCCATTTTCTGTCAAGCATCTTGACATGTTTCTCTGGAGTATTGGTCGCTACCATTTGTTGTTGGGAAGTTTCACTATATCAAGAAGGTGAATGCCATTTTAGTAGCAAAAGTGCATTTTCTGTTGAAACCACCTTCATACCTGATTACTACTCAAAAAGTGTTATTTGATAGCTTATAATTAATCCTTTTAAACACTTTTGAGTAGTAGTTAGTGTCTTTTAACCCAATTAGCATGTTAAGGCCCCTTTCAATCAATTCTAATCAAATTGTGTAAGTTTTGGTGTTTTTGTTAGTAAATTGATCACCAAAGCATTATGAGATTGAGGAGAGTTATATAGAATCCTTGGCAAAGAATGGGAAGCTCAGAGGCATGAAGAATCAAAGCTTTGAAGCTCTTTTTCCATAAGCACGTCTGGAATGCAAGGGGAAGCAAAGAGAATCCAGCCATGAAGCATTCTTGATGACAGTCACTGCAGCCATTTTTAGAGCACTTCCTGATGTCCAATTTATGCATACAATATGTCATTTGAAAGCTTAGGAAGTCAACAATCCAATGCCTTAAACCGTATGCAATTTGGACTTGAAATGAGGAAGTTACAACCTTTGGAAGGCAACTGCTCCAAGTTGAAGGAAGGCTTCAAAAAAGTGTTGCGGAATCAGCCTTTTGTTGCGGAATGGTTTCGCAGCCTTTTTGCACAGTGCCATGGATTTCCCCTAAAGCTTCACGCCGCGATGGAAGCCAAACACCACAAGATGGAAGTCCACTTTGCAAAGGTGTTGAATTAGCTGGTTGCTATGAAGAAATTTTGCAGCCCTTCTTGTGCACCTGCGAAATTTCGCAGACCTCACTTTTCACCTGTGAAGTGGTCCTTAGTGCTTCCCGATATTTGTAACCGACACTTGGAGATATTTTTCATTAGTTTTTTGTTGCCTAAATGCCCAAATTCTCCTTGTAAGTCACCAATGATAGATTTCCTTAGCTTTTAAGTTAGGAATTTGGCAAAATATCAGGGTAATAGCTATCATTGTATTTTTGGTCTTAAAAGAGAGCCCGAGGAGCCTGTTCTGAGGGTGTGTTAGAGTGATGAACCTTTTGTAAAAGTTTCAAAGGAAGAAATACACAGAGCTTGAGCTTGAGCTCTGCTTTACCTTCTCACTTTGATACTTATTTTGCTAAGTTATGCACTCTCTGGGGAGTTTTCCCCAGAGAATGAGTAGCTAAGCTTTTTAGTTCCTTGGAGTTAAGGTTGCCGGGAAAGGTTCCAAGTGCATCAATCAGAAGCTTTGTGGTTTCAGCTAAGAATGAAGAGTAAGTGTGTCCCATGAATGGTTTCTAATGTTTTTAGTTAACTTAAAACGCCTTGGAGTCACATGGGCCAACACTTGGTAAGGCAAGTGATCTCTAACCATGGAGATGCACTAGTTTACCCCTTGCGAGCCTCTGGTAGGTGACTTGAAGGTAGGATTTTCTAGAATAGCCAACACTTGGTAAGCTTTTGGACTCTTAGGAGACATCCATTAGTTACCTCTTGCGAGCTTTTGACGGGTAATCCAAGGTTAAAGATCACCTTGAATGGTAAAGGCTAGTGAGAGGCTCAAACCATTGCAAGTTGCATCAGTGAGAGAATTAAAGCTGAAATCCAATTGAGGGATGCATTTGTGCAGCACCTGTTAGAGAATTGACTTTAAGTTAATTCTCTAATGTGAGGAAATGAACCAACTGACAGGAGCTATGCTATTGCATGAGGAACCCCCCCTGTATACCTGAATCTCCAAGGAATGCTTTTCTTCTTAAGTAATTTTCATCACTTGTTGTGTTGTTAATCTAAGTCCAAACCTTTTTCAACCAAAGTTTGTGTTTTATTTTTTAAGCTAATCTTGAAATGAAACAGCACCAATTCACTTTGAATTGGTATCATTTTCAACTTGAGTACCTTTCCCAATGGAACGATCCTAGAGCCACTATGCTATAGTAGCTTTGTATTTGCTACCCTAGTTCATGGTGTTATAGGTTATAAATATTGTTGATTACTCTCGCCATCAAGGAGCACCAGCTGGACACAAATCAACTGAGACACCAATTAGGCATGAATCAATACCCATTTTCCTCTACCCACTTCATCCTTCATACCACTCATGCCATCCTTCCACCCTTCATGCATATCGCCATACCCGTTTCTTACCCATGCATATCGCCAATCCTCTCACCACCCTTCCAACCCCTCACACCCATTTTCCACTCGTGCACACAGGAATCCCGCTCCCATCACCATACCCGTGTTCTTACCGCCCACCTCATCCCTCATAACCCCTCATGCATGCACCCATTTTCCAATACCCAGAGGTTAGAAATGAGGGTTTTCTGATTGAGCAAGAGGAAGATAACGTGGTTACAATGCACAATGTTATGGAGGCTCAATGGGTTTACAATCATTACAGAGATGATAGCTATTTGAGATGGGATATTATGCCTTTTGAAGTGGACGTAACTAGTTATAAGAGATTGTTTGTGAATGAATCTACTGCAAATGCATGAAGGTTAATGGTTCATAGCTATTGTGTATGAGATTAGAGCAATAATAGGCAACCAGAGACTACGTTTAAATACCCTGACTTTGGTAGGGATGTTGGGTGCTTTAAGGCTGCAAGGGAACTTGCCCAGCAAGTTGAAAAGGCTACGTGAGCCCTAGGTGATTATCTTAGTGTGAGGTTTCATGCTTGTGGTGTGGGTATGGCAGAGATGTGCATTGGAAAATGGGCTTGTGGTGTAAGTATGACATCATTGCAATATATATATATATATATATATATAAATGGGTTTGTAGTGTCTTTCTTTTCATTTGTTTATTCCTTAAGGACTTGCTATACACGTTTGGTCATGCTAAGGCCATTTCCTTTTTATTATTATTATTATTATTTCCTTAGTTCTCTCCAACTTTTGATGCCAAAGATTTCATTTTCAAAATTTTAATTTCAAGATAATTTTTCAAGACTCCAGTTTTAATTTAATTTCTCAAAGCTCCAATTTTAATTTAATTTTTTAAAAACTCCCTTTTTTAAATAAAAAAAAATAGTTTTCAAAACTTTGACTTCCTAAAATTTAATTATTTTCAAATTTAATTTTCTTTTATTTAAAAAAAAAACATCTTTAAATAATTTTTAAAAAAAATTCCGATTTCCTAATTTAACTTCTAATTTCCAACATTCCAATTTCCGTATTTATTCGTTTAATCATTATTATTTTATTTATTTTTTAAATTCCATCTTTAAATAATTCTTCAAAATTCTGATTTCTAATTTCCAAAATTCCAATTTCCGTATTTATTCGTTTAATCATTATTATTTTCGTTATTATTATTTTATTTATTTCTAAAATTCCACATTTAAATAATTCTTCAAATTTCTGATTTCCAAATTTAATTTCCAATTTCTAAAATTCCAATTTTCGCATTTATTCTTTTAATCATTATTATTTTCGTTATTATTTTATTTACTTATTTATTTATTTATTTATTTATTTATTTTAAATTCCATCTTTAAATAATTCTTCAAAATTTCGATTTTCAAATTTAATTTCCAAAACTCCAATTTCCACATATATTTATTTAATCATTATTATTATTATCTTATTTATTTATTTATTTATAAAAATTTCATCTTCAAATAATTCTTCGAAATTCTGATTCTTAAATTTAATTTTCAATACTACAATTTTCAAATAATTTTTTAGACTTCAATTTTCAAATAAGTTTCAAATTTTGATTTTCAAAAATTGTCTTTCAAATGGTTTTAAATCTTTTAAATTAATTTATTTAATTTTTTTATCCACCTAATTTAATTATTTCATTTATTCACCTTTCATATGATTATTTATTTTTATTTTTTTAATTTACTTTATTTTATTAGTTTATTTATTTGTTTGTCATTATTATTATTATTATTATTATTATTATTATTATTATTATTATTTTCTCATTTCTTTCTTTTTCTTTTCTTCATTAAAATTCTGATTCACCAAACCTTTTCTTTTTTAATAAACGTGCTGCCCTTTTTTTTCATTCAGGCATACATCTTGTGATTTTATTTGATTTTCAATTATTTCCTCGTTTTTCACTATTTTCATGAGCATGAAGACAATTTTCATAATTCCAAAATAATGGAATTTGTGGGATTAATTCATGCAAGATTGATTGGGTTTTGGTGGGACCCAACAGATGTGATTTTCTCATTGATTGATTGATTGATTGATTGTTATGCTTCATTGGCTTGCCTCACTCTATGACATGCATGCGATTATTCTATATTTGTGCACTAACCTTGTCTCCTATTAATAGCGCTCAGCTTGTGAGTATGGTACGCCTCGTACCCGATTGTTTCTATTGATTGATTTGTTATCATGTGTGTCTTGCTTTCACACATTTGATTATTATTCGGTATCCATGTTTAATAAATCAATTACCATACTTGTTTCATCTTATTAGTAAAGACCCGTTTTTATGAACTTAGAAGGATGCTACAGTTTTTACCGTACCTTCCCGATAAGTAACTTGAGCCCCAAGCCCATATTTGGTTTTTCACATACCACTTTTTTCAAATAAGAGGTTACACTTAGGGTTTTCTTTCTTATTTTGTTTACCCTTTTAAAATAAAAACAAAAATAAGTGACAATTTCAAGTCATTTTCTAAACAATAAATCATTTTTCAAATAAAAAGTGAGTTTGCTATCGAGTGGATGAACATGAGCAGAAATGCGGGGTCCACACATACATACTAGAAAAGTTAATTCTTGAGATTTTCATAATCACATATTTAAATTACTAATCATATTTTTGCAACTTTCATAAAATCATGCAATAGATATGATTGAAATCATAAAACATTGAAAATGTGTGTTACTACATCATTCATATGCATCACATCATATATATTTTAGTTGTCCATAAGATCAAACAATAATCAAAAAACAAAAATGTGTTTTATGATCCAAAATTGGTTGGCTTTGATACCAATTGTTAACCAAACTTTTATAAACTTTATGCGGAAATAATTATTTAAAAAAATAATTTTGGATGCATAAAACAAAATAAATGGAAGTACTAAAATAATTATCATATTCTTACCTTGATTCATGATACCAATAACACTTTTGAAGTGAGACTGAGTTACTTTGTGAATTATATTGTCAAGGTCTTCAACTCACTACTCTCATATAGTGGATGTGTCAATTGTGTGGTATATATTGTTAAAAATAAAACAACAAAATGACATAAGAATAAGAATTTGGTTTGGGACTTTAACTTATTAAAATTGTACATCTCTTAGTCTTCCTATAAAAAACTATATGAAAATTATACTCATTATTTATACCCATTATGTATAAATTAATGGGTAATGATGGGTTATTAACTTGAATGCATCTCTATAATTGCATAGGTTATATTTTTTCAGTTTTCTCCATTATTCATAAACATAATATATCAAATAAATTTTAACATAATAAAGTTACAAAAGTTATAACATCACATTTATATAAATTAAATTTTCTAACTCTTCATTTATAATTTGAGTCTTTTATACAAAAGACTTTTAGATGCTTAATCAATTAATTTATCTACCTATCAATTAATACCCTTAAATATTATTTACACAAATATAATTATATACCGTCACACATTATTATCGAAAAAAAAGCTAACAATCACAACGCGTGGAAGTTGACCACTCAAAACCCCCAACTGAAGTTCGCTGGACACTGTGAGTCCGTGATAAGTACATGAATGGAATGCAGGTTGGCTCCGACAATTATTACTTCATGAATGCATTGCAAAACCATCACTTCAGTGGAGTGCAGTCTGGTCCGAAAATTATCACGGACATGAGTGGAGTACAAGCCGGCACTGAAACCGATCACTTTTGTTGTCTAATCTTTAAACTCATCCGTGAGAATGTTAGGTTCTTGAAGGGAGTTTTTAACTTCTCTCCCAAATGAAAAAATATAAATTAAAAAAGGTATTGAGAAACCAAAGACCTCGTGGAAACCTCAAATTTGTTATAAATTTATTATTAATTTTAAGTCTAATTTTATTTTTAAATTTTAAATTTCATTATATTTGATTTTTTTACCCACTTATACCTTTTAAATTTTTATTTTTATTATTTATTTATTTTATTTTATTCTGATGTTTCCTTTGTTCCCCTTTTATTTTTATTTTTTTCACTTACTCCCCCTCTCCAGCCCATTCCCACGTCAGGGATCCCATATCCCCCCACTTTCCTCTCTTCCCTCCTCTCTTCCTTTTTTTCTTTCTTGTTTTCTTTTCTTGCTTTTCCACCTTCTTCTTCCTTTTTTTTTTTTTCCACCCCACTCACTCTACCCTCACTGACAGTAGCACGGCTAGGGCTAGCCACCACCAGCAAGTCATTATTGGCCAACGACCCCCTTCCACCTCTCTTTCTCCACTACCGAAAGGTTTAATTTTGAAGGAAGAAAAGGACTTGCTATAAATTTGTTTGGGTATATTTTATTTTTCAATTTTTATTTAGTTTCATTTGTATTGATTTCTATAAGTATTCCCGTAAATATTCTTTGTTTAGTGGGTGTATACAAAATTAAACACTTGGTAACTTAGTAATTTTGTTTTAATTAAATAAATAATTCTGTAAACATGCTTTAATAAAAATGATAGTTCATAAAATATTTTTTTAATAAAAAAAATTTCCTTAATAAAAAGAAAAGAAATTGAGAAAAATATTATTAAAGGAATCTAGATATCAAAAAAGCTATTTTTTTTAATAAATTCCTTTTTTTTTTTTAATTAGAATGAGATTAAAATCTTTTTATAAATGAAGTTGTAAAATCTTTTTTTTTTTCTTTATAGTAAAGCAAGAAAAATTCATTTTTATCATCAAATCAAAATTTTGTAATAAATTATTTTAATAAAATAAATGTAAATAATTTTTTTTTAAATAAAAATTGAAAACAAATAAAGTTGAATCAAATCGGTTATTAAAAATAAATTGAAACTATTTTGTAAATAAATAAATTAAAATCATTCATTCAAAATTATTGTTTTTTTTAAATAAAATCCTTTGAAATAAGTGGTGATTTATGAGTCTTGCCCTTCAAATGAGGATGCACATAAAAAAATATAGGTTCATATCTTGTTTGATAAATATTTTTTAGAGTAGTTTTTTGTTTTTTAAAATAAAAAAATTAAAAAAAAAACATATTTGACAACTAAATACTATTTTCTATTTTCTATTTTTATTCTTAAGAACAAAAAATAGAATATTTTCAAAAAATATCTTTTAATTATTTTTTATTTATTTCACTTGTTTTGTAATTACTATTTTAAAAAATAATTATATATAGAATTATTAAAAATAAAATATTAGATATAAAAGTTATTTTTAAAATATATTTAATAAAATTAAAAATAGATAAAAAAATATTTTAAGTTTTTAAATAGACTTTTATTTTACAAAAACATTACATAATTAGTTTTTAAAAACTACTTTCAAAAAGTGTTTTTGAAAACAATTACGAAACATGCCTGAGTAACTTTGACCATGTGGAAATAACATTAAAAGTATTTTTTGAAAAGATGATTTTTATATGAAAGCACGCACAAATTGTAATAATGCCGCATATAGGACATTAATTTTTTAAAAGATGCCTTTTACATCACTCTCAGCATAAGTTGTATAAACCTTTTCTTTAAAAAAAAAACAAAACAAAACAAAAAAAAACCATTTTTTAATGAAAGTTGTCTTTCCAATAAATAATTTAAAAATTTAAAAATAATGAAATAGTCATTATTAAAATATAAATAATTTACATCAAAATTGTTTTTTTAAATATTCTTTTTTTGAAAGTTTATAGCCTATTTTATCGTGTGATTTAAAAAAAATATTTTTAAAAACAAAAAAACTGCTTTTAAAAACAAAAAACTGTTTTTAAAAATTACTAACACTATTTAGTCATTATTTTCGAAAAATAATTTTTAAAAATAAAGTGAAATAAATAATAAGTCTAATTATTTTCATCAATTTTATTATAAAAAAAAAAAAAGAAAAAAGAAAATATAGGCTCTTTTGACCATATTTTCTAAAACCTGCTTTTTAAAAACAATTTTTGGTTTTTTTAACTTAAGAATAGGTTTTAAAAATGGGTTTTAGAAAATATGGTCAAATGATTCGTTAATTTTTTATAAATACTCCGTTGTTATTAAAAGTGTTACTTCATGTCTTTTAAGTTTACAAATTTTAAATTATTTATATTTACTTCTTTGTATCTAGATATAATTTTATAAAGGATAAACTTTTTTTTAATGAAAATCAGAATTGATTTTTGTTTTTCTAAATAAATAGTAGATATTGAAATATAAATAATTTACATAGAAGTATAAATACTCTATTTCATTAAAAACATCATTTCAAAAGACAACTTCACTTTTTTATTTTATATTTTATAATTTTAAAATAATTTTTATTTATTTATTTATCAAGACATAATTTTTATTTTACAACAAAATCCTAAGCTTTATAGAGGAGAAATTCTATGAAGTTCATCAAGGCTTAAATCCAAATGGAGGTCACAATAAACATGCTAGAAACTAGTTTGAGTAAAACTCATTTGGCCAAAATTGAAATTTTAGTGGGTATTATAGATGAACTTATGAAGAAATTAAATTGACTGCATAGGGAAGATATTGTAACTGACTGCCACCACAAACTTGTTAGGTGAAGTGGAAATTTTAAGGATATTATGGAAAAATTCTAGGAATTGTGGCGAAACTCATATGAGTTCTATGCAGAAAATGGGAATGCGGATCAAGATTGATTTGATGTCTTGGAAGTGGTCGAAAATAGTGGCAAAGGAAGAGACGAAAGAGAATGATGATGCATCGTCTGTCTTTGGGTGGTGGTTGGGGGGGCCAATTCGCAAAAGGTGCCTGTGTGGTTGTCCAATTCTACCTTTCGGTTGTCATGGAGCCGATTCCATGACAATTCGCAAAAGATGCCTGTACGGTTGTCCAATTCTACCCTTTTTGTTATTTTTTATTTCTTCTCTTCGACTCATCGTACAAGATAGAATATATATACTTTTATCAAAATCCAATATTAAAAATATTTGTTGGTCAGCTTACCTAAGCATGATAGCATACCCCTGACTTCTTTTTTCAACATGGATTTACAAAGTCTCACTTAATAGCATAATCAAGTTGGTCTTTAGTTTTTTTTTGGATAAAAAAAATTAAAATATTTAATTTTTTATATTCAATTAAAATTGTTAATATCAACCAATAAAATTAAAGTGAACTTGTTATTAATAGGTTCAATTTACTTACATTAGTTGATATCAACATGTTACTTTAAATTGAATAGAAAAAGTCAAATATTTTTACTTTTTTTATTTAGTCAAAACACAAACATTTGATTTGTTACATATATATATATATATATATTTATTTTTTTTATTTTCTAAAATATCAAAATATAATAACTCTTATATAAAATGTATAAATTTACTCTATTTCCTTAAGATTTTAAGTAGTAAAATTTTTTAATATCTCAATCTTTTAAATAGTTTTTAAAAATTATTATCGACTTTTTAAAATAAATCTCAAGTAGTTGTTATATTTTATATAGGAGTTATTATAATTTTTTTATTTTTAAAAATAGAATATAAGAAGTGAATTTAAAAGATATAAATTTAAATAAATAAATAAAAGATATATAATTATATAAATAAAAATAAATCCCAGATGTTATAAATCATCTAAAAATATGACTTTTAATACACAAAAATGTTTCAAAAATGTCATCATCATTCATTGTTTCTCATATGAAAGGAAATTGTAAAAATATCATGGACGAAGAAATCTTCTATGAAATATGCAAAACTAGCTAGAAATTTGAATTCAAGATATATCCCATTAACAAATTTAATTTTAAGACAAGTTGTATTACAAGTTATAATTGTTTTATAAGATTAATTTCATTGACTTCCATTAAGTTTTGACTAAATATACTTTACGACCATTAGTTTAAATTTTTATCACATTTTTCTCTTGTTTTCTTTTCTTTTTTGATTTTCTTGCTTCTTTTTTTTTTTTTTTTTCCAAAACGCCCCACTTTCTTCTTTTCTTTTATTTTTTCGTTGTTCTCTTTTTTTTTTTTTTTCTCTTTCTTTTTCTTCCTTCTTTTTCCCTCACCACACTCACTCCACCCTCAATGCCAACAACATGGCTTGCTAGTCGCCACGGGCAAGTCACTATCGGGCAACGACCCCCTTCCCCATCTCTTTCTCCACTACCACCACATTCACTCAACCCTCATTGCTAGCAACATGGCTGGCCAATCGCTACTGGCAAGTCACTATTGGGTAATGACCCCCTTCCCCATCTCTTTCTCCACTACCGAATGGTTGAATTTAAGGGAAGAAAAGGACTTCCTATAAACTTGGAATCTAGAAAATTGTTTTCAATAATTTTTTTTAAAATTGTTTTTAAACCAAATTATCGAAAAAACTATTTTTTTTAATCAATTCTTTTTTTAATTAAAATGAGATTAAAGGTAATCTTTATAAATGGATATATATATATATTATGAAATTAGGATGGGGGTCATTTTTGTAAGTTAAAATTGGAAAAATCAATTTCTTAATCGAAATTTTGTAATAAATTATTTTAATAAAATAAGTGTAAATAAATTTTTTGAAAATAAAAAATTGAAAGCAAATAAAGTTGAATCAAATTAGTTATTGAAAATAAATTGAAACTTTTTTTATAAATAAATAAATTGAAATCGTTCATTCAAAATTATTGTTTTTTTTAAATAAAATCATTTGAAATAAGTGGCGATTCTAAATCATTTTCAAAAAAATCAAATTTTCTCAATAAAAAGCGAGTCTCACCCTTCGAATGAGGGTACATATAAAAAATGCGGGTCCATAACTTGTTTGATAACTATTTTTTAGAGTACTTTTTTGTTTTTTAAAATAAATAAAAAATTAGGAAAACACAGTTTGACAACTAAATACTATTTTCTATTTTTTATTTTTAAGAACAAAAAATATAATGTTTTCAAAAAATATTTTTTAATTGTTTTTGGTTTATTTCACTTGTTTTGTCATGACTATTTTAAAAAATAATTATATGTAGAATTATTAAAATAAAATATTAGATATAAAAGTTATTTTTAAAATATATTTAATAATATTAAAAATGGATATAAGAAAATTTAAATTTCCAAGTAGAATTTTATTTTATAAAACATTACAGAATAGTTTTTAAAAACTATTCTCAAAAAGTGTTTTTGAAAACAATTGTCAAACATGCCTAAGTAACTTTGACCATGTGGAAATTACATTAAAAGTATTTTTTGAAAAGACAATTTTTATATGACAGTAGGTACAAATTGTAATAATGTCTCATATAAGATGTTAATTTTTTAAAAGATGCCTATTACATCACTCTCAGCATAAGAAGTTGTATAAACCTTTTCTTAAAGGAAAAAAAAAAAACAAACAAACAAACAAATTTTTTATTTTATGAAAGTTGTACTTCCAATAAATAATTTAAAATTTTGAAAATAATAAAATAGTCAGTATTAAAATATAAATAATTTACATCAAAATTTTTTTTAAAATATTTTTTTTCCAAAGTTTAGAGCCTATTTGACAGTGTGATTTAAAAATTAAAATTGTTTTTGAAAGCAAAAAACTGTTTTTAAAAATGGCTGATATTATTTGATCATTATTTTCTAGAAATAATTTTTAAAAATATAGTGAAATAAAGAATAATTTTTTTCATCAATTTTATAAACAAATTTTGGTTCTTTTAACTTAAAAACAGTTTTTAAAAAGGGGTTGCAGAAAATATGGCCAAATGGGATGTTAATTTTTTATAAATACTCAATTTTTATTAAAAGTGTTACTTCATGTCTTTTAAATTTACAAATTTTAAATTATTTACATTTACTTCTTTTTATCTAGATATAAATTTTATAAAGGATAAACATTTTTTTTTAATGAAAATAAGAATTGATTTTTGTTTTTCTAAATAAATAGTAGATATTGAAATATAAATAATTTACATAGAAGTTATTTTTTTAGTACACGACTTTTTTTAAGAATTTAATTTTTTTTTTATAAATACTCAATTTCATTAAAAGCATTATTTCAAAACACAACTTCACTTCTTTTTTTTATTTATAATTTTAATATAATTTTTATTTATTTATTTATCAAGACATATTTTTATTTTACAACAAAATCCCGAGCTTTATAGAGGAGAAATTTATGAAGTTCATCATGGCTTAAATCCAGATGAAGGTCTAAATGAATATGCTAGACACTAGTTTGAGTAAAAATACATTTTATAGTTATTTTAAAAAATATTTTTAACTTTTTTAATATTTAAATGATAAAAAATTTAAGTATTAAAATATTTAAAATTACTTCTTAAAATCACTGTCAAAACAAGCCCTATAACTCATTTGGCCTTAGATATTTTTGTGGGTATCGTAGATGAAGTTACGAAGACGTGCAGCAAAATTAAATTGACTGCACAGGGAGATATTGTAACTGAATGTCAGCACAACCTTGGTAGGTAAAGTGGAAATTTTAAGGGTATAATGGAAAAATTCTAGAGAATTGTGGCGAAACTCATATGAGTTCTATGGAGAAAATGGTAATGCAGATCAAGATTGATTTGATGTCTTGAAAGTGGTCGAAAATAGTGGCAAAGGAAGAGACCGAAGAGATTGGTGATGCATCGTCCGTCTTTGGGTGGTGGTTGTCATGGGGCCAATTTGCAAAAGATGCCTGTACGGTTGTTCGATTCTATCTTTTTTTTACTTGTTATTTTTTATCTCTTCTCTTCGACTCAGAATATATATATATATATATATATATATATATATATATATATATATATATATATATTATCAAAATCCAATATTAAAAACTTACCTAAGCATGATAGCATACCCACCCTTGACTTCTTTTTTCAACAGGGATTTACAAAGTCTCACTTAATAGCATAATTAAGGTTGTATTTATTTTTTGGTTGGATTAAAAAAATTAAAATATTATATTTTTTTATATTCAATTAAAAATAACTTATTAATATCGATCAACAAAATTAAAGTGAACTTGTAATCAATAGATTCAATTTATTTACGATAATTGATATCAACAGGTTACTTAAAACTAAATAGAAAAAGTTAAATATATATATTAAATTATAAAAAGTTTTAATCCTTTAAATAGTTTTTAAAAATTATAATCAATAGATTTAATTTATTTACGATAATTGATATCAACAGGTTACTTAAAACTAAATAGAAAAAGTTAAATATATATATTAAATTATAAAAAGTTTTAATCTTTTAAATAGTTTTTAAAAATTATTATCGACTTTTTAAAATAAATCTCAAGTAGTTGTTATATTTAATACAAGAGTTATTATAATTTTTTATTTTTAAAAATAGAATATAAGAAGTGTATCTAAAAGATATAGAATTAATTAAATACATAAAAGATATATAATTAAATAAATAAAAATAAGTCATCGAACCTTATAAATCATCTAAAAATAAGACTTTGAATACACAAAAATGTTTCAAAAATGTTATCATCATTTGTTGTTTCTCGTATGAAAGGAAATTCTAAAAATATCATGGATGAAGAAATCTATTATGAAATATACAAAACTAGCTAGAAATTTGAATTCAAGATATATCCCATCAACAAATTTAATTTTAAGGTAAGTCCTATTACAAACTATAATTGTTTTATAGGGTTAATTTACTGACCTCCATTAAGTTTTGACTAAATATACTTTGCGACCATTAGTTTGAAATTTTATCACATGTTTCTTCTATTGTTCTCATTTGATATTTTTAGTCACCTCCCATTTAATTCGAAATAAGAGAGGTATTTGACGAATTTTCAAACCAACAATGACTAACCGCATTTTGTTAAAACCTTAAAGGAGGTGAGTTAAATGATCCATTGTTTTATATTTAGAAGAACTAATATTAAATGTAAAGAAAATCCCAACCACTTTGCTTTTCGGATTAATTAATTTAATTATGTGTTAATAAAAATCAAATCATTCACATACAATTTTCTCTTTCTTACACGTGAGAGAATCTTATTTAATTTACAATAATAATAATTTTACAACTTAAGTAAAACTACAATTAAAAGCATATAAATAAAAAATCAGTTGTAAAGGGATGTCATATTTAAAGACATTGAATGCAAATTTTGACATAATGAGGAAAATTCATGCTGATTTGCATAGTACTACACCACATCATGTTTGGAATTTGAGAGTAGGATATTACATAAGAAATTTGTTTAATTTTTCATTTATTAATACTACATGTTGATTCTCATTTAGAGATTGGCAATATAGAATACTATTCATAAAATTCCATAATATAATCCACATATTTCAAAACAAATAAATTTACATAACAACGGTTACTTTGGTGACATATAATTTCAATTTTATTTATACTGAAATATTGGATTCTAAATATGTAAAGTTTTTTTTATTTGTATGGGTCAATGGTCAAAGTCAATGGTCAAATGAATCAATCAAAGGTCCATTGGGCTGGTCAAATGGGTCAGTCAAAGGTCCTACTAGGTTAGTCAAATGGGTTAGTCAAAGGTCTAATTGGGTTAGTCAAATGGGTTAGTCAAAGGTCTAATTGGGTCTATCAAAGGTCTTGACCTTACCCAACACTTGGCCCAAGTTAAATGGACTTGGTTCAACCATCTAAATGACTCAATATAATGACTTAGGCCCAATGTCCAAATGACCTTATTAAAAGACTCAACCCAATGTCCAAATAACCTTATTAAAATACTTAGGCCCAAGTGACCTTATTAAAAGAATTATTAAAAAGTAACAAGATAATGATGAAAAAGTTGGTCATTATCACCCAATTACTTCATCTTTATCCCCAAAATTCTAAAAAAAAAACACTTATATTTTATCGCGAAAAATATGCAAATAGTCCACTGATAAAAAATATTGATATTTATTGAAAAAATAATTTATAAAAATTATTTACAATAGAAAATCTGGGAAATCTAGATTAAAGAAAATTTTCCTTACAACCAAACACAAAAAAAAAGGTGGATGAATGAATGGAAATCACATTAAAAAAAAATTCATCGAAACAACTTTAATTAAAACCGAATAGATTTAACAAGAGTAACTCTGATACCACTTGTTGAAAAATCACAAATCATATAGAATGATTATAAAATCTTATTAACTAAACAATATATATGTTAGAATTTCATGTTAAATCTATAAGATAATAATATCGAAAGACATACCTAAATCCATTGAAATTATGTACTTAAGTTTTGTCTTTTACATATGAAACGAGTATTGCAGCCTTGAAATTACTCACTGATGGGATGTGAATAATTAACAATTTATCTATCTCCTCTCGTTTAGACTGAAGACCATAATCCTATTTATACCTTTTATTATTTTTATTTTATTTATTAGCCCATCATTAATAAATAAAATAAAATTGGTCTATACACATTTCAAAACACACATAGTCTATATACATAGAGATGCTTTAAAGGCCCATCATTAACTTAATTGATCATATTTAATTACGCTCAAATATAAGATAACTTAATGTAAAATGTATTAATATGTAGGTTCATAATTACCAAAATATCCAATAAACACTCATCTAAAATCAAAATTGGTATATGTCATATTTAGAAGGCATTTGGAAAATTTCATTTTAAGTTTATAAACTTAAAATTGATTCCATCCAAATTCAAATTATTGTTTGGATTGTGGAAAAAAACAATTCTTTTTATAATTTTATGAAAGTTTTGTAATTAGGGGGTAAGGATAAACAAATTTGGAAGACAAAGTATTTTGAATAGGAGAGAGTAAAGTATAAAATACGATTAAAAAAAAATGAGGGGTAAAATGTATTTAACTTTTTGTGGGATATAGCAATCTGGCTTAGTAGCCAATAGGGTTTTGGGGACATTGAAGATGCATACAGGAACTTCACCTTCGTATTCAACCTCTTCATCTAGGATTCTACGTGTTTGAGTCACCCACTTGAGCTCATCAAAGTTTGAGTTAGAGTTGGACGCCATGATGGATTGAAGAAGATTTTTTGGTGGACATGGCTGTTCAATCTGCCGTGTTAGGTGTGAGAGAATGAGGGTTTCACATCATAAGGAATGGAGGCTTTCTTCTCTCTTTGTTTTTGTTTTTGTTTTTTTTTTGTGTTAATTTGGTCGCTTGTGGTTGAGTGTGATTGCTGCCTCACACGTTCTTTAGCAAACTCATTGCATGTGAGCATGTTCTCATTTTCAACTTAGTTAAGAAGTTTTCCTGCCAACATGCAATACACATGTGAAGGAGGTGATAGAAAGATATTTAGAGACACGTTTATTAATGCTTTGAGAAAATATTTTAAGTGTAAAAATTTTTTAAAGAAAAATTATGAATCTAGCAAAATTAAAAAAAAAAAAAAATTTAAATTTTAAAAATCACTTATTTTTGGAAAATGACTTTGATAAGTGATTTCTAGAAAAAAAAAATCAATTAAAAATATTTTAAATAAAAACACTTTCAAATGCGCTCTTAAAAACATCAAATATAATTTTAATCCAAAGCTACATTGTAAGATATTTGAAACTATCCTTAGTTCCAAAATGTTTGGAAAAAAAATAGAGAAAAAATATATATAATGAAGAAAAAGATAAGAAAAAATTTGAATTTTTTTGTTTGCCTTGTTAATAAAAGATTAAGAAAAAATAAAATATATTCTTTTAAAATGCTCTTTTTACAAATTTTCTTTTTATCTTATATTAAAAAGTGACAAGAATTTTTTTTATTATTCTCTTTCATCTTTTTCTTAATATTCTTTATAAACCTTAATACAATGATTAGAAAACTCAAATCACTGGATATTTACAACTCAAACCCGCTTTAACCTTAAACCCGGGAATGAAGCATATATTGACTATGATTTTTCTAAACATGGCTTGTTCTTTATAACTTCACATCTGTTAGAAATACTGAAAGATTGTATTGTATTTCCTGAGTTAAAGAATATACATCAGTGCCTTTATATAGGAGGCATATGTGTGCGGTACAAGTAAGCTAACTGGGCCTAAAGCCCATAACATAATATACCCTTAATATACATTAACAGCCCCCCTCAAACTCAAGGTGGATGTGAGACCAACTTGAGGTTGTCAATTAAATCACGAGTGCGTCTTGTAGGAAGTGACTTGGTGAAGATATCTGCAAGCTGATCTTTGGAGGAGACGAAGAAAAGCTTAAGAGCACCATGGACAAGATGATAACGGATAAAATGACAATCAATCTCGATGTGTTTAGTCCGTTCATGAAAGACATCATTGTGAGCAATATGAATGGCACTCTGGTTGTCACAATAAAGGGGAGTAGCAGAGGAGGTGGACACACCCAAATCCTTAAGAAGCCATCTTAGCCAAAGGAGCTCAGATGTAGTATCAACAAGGGCACGATATTCTGCTTCAGTACTGGAGCGGGCCACAAAAGTTTGTTTCTTACTTCTCCAAGAAATCAAAGAAGAACCAAGAAGGAAGCAGTAACCTGTAGTGGACCTGCGATCAGTAGGATCTCCTGCCCAATCAGCATCAGAGAATGCACGGAGTACAAGAGGAGATTGAGCTGAGTAGAAAAGGCCATGAAAAATGGTACCCTTCAGGTATCGAAGAATGCGCAGAACAGCAGCATAGTGAGTTGATCGTGGAGTAGACAAATATTGGCTCACCTAATGAACAGCATAGGAGATGTCTGGACGAGTAACTGTGAGATAAACTAAGCTGCCAACCAATCGTCTGTAAAGAGAAGGATTAGACAATGGTTTCCCCCCGAGGGTGTCAGATGCGCATTAAGTTCAACTGGAGTGTCAACATTCTTACTGTCAGTGAGTCCGGCTTGAGACAGCAGATCAGAAGCATACTTGGCTTGAGTAATATAAAGACCATCTGTGGAATGAGTAATTTCAAGACCCAGGAAATAGCTGAGATGTCCAAGATCTTTCATCTCAAACTGCTGACTGAGAAAATCCTTGAGTTCTTGAATGCCACTAAGGTCATTACCAGTTATGATCATATCATCCACATATAGAAGAAGCAAAATAGTGCCTTTATCAGTACGACGAAGAAATAAGGCAGAATCATACGGACTGGCAGTGTAACCCAAGCGAAAAATAGTGGAGCTGAACTTGGCAAACCAAGCTCATGGGGCTTGTTTAAGACCATAAAGTGCACGTCGAAGATGACAAACCTTGTTTGATTCAACAGAGAGACCAGGAGGAGGTTGCATATAGACTGCTTCACTCAGATCCCCATTAAGGAAGACATTTTTAACATCCATCTGAAAAAGGTCCCAATGACGAGCAGCAGCAATAGCTAAGAGAGCACGAACAGATGAGATACGAGCAACTGGAGCAAAAGTCTCTTCATAATCAATCCCATATTCTGTGTAAAGCCTTTGGCAACAAGACGAGCCTTGTAGCGCTCAACGGATCCATCAGAGCGAGTCTTGATCTTATAGATCCACTTACAACCAACCACAGACTGTCCAGGAGGGAGAGGAACCAGGTCCAAAGTATGGTTTTTGGTTAATGCATCAAGTTCCTCTTTCATAGCAATCTGCCATAAAGGGTCAGTAGAGGCCTCACGATAGGTTTGAGGCTCGTGAAGTGTAGCAAGGGCAGTGTAACAATGATAGTCAAGTAGGTGTGGAGGAATGGATCTTACCCGGGTTGAGTGGCGAGGTGGAATGTCTTGTGGAGGATCTTCAGGCAGAGTAGGAGCAGGGGACCCAGTCTCAAAGTGGGGTAGCTCGTCATCAATCTGTTCATCTGCAACCTGTCTAGGAGAAACATCAAAAATATCTGGAGAGAAGTCCAAAGGAGGATCAAAAGTATTTGTAGAAGGAACAAGAGACTCAGTTGGAAAGATTTCTAAAATAGAGGAGTTAGTCAAGGAAGAACGAAAGTGAGAGAGTTCAACAAACAATCGATGTTCCCAAAAGACAACATTACGAGAAACACGAAGACGATGAGAGACAGGATCATAACACCTATACCCCTTCTGAGTTTCACCATAACCAAGGAAACAACAGAGTCTAGAGCGAGGCTCAAGTTTGTTGTGCTCATGAGACTGAAGAAGAACAAAACAAGCAGATCCAAATGAGCGAAGGTGATGATAGACAGGGGGTGACCCAAAGAGACGCTCATACGGAGTCTGATTATGGATGACAGCACTTGGAATACGGTTAATTGCATGAACAGCATGAAGAGCCGCTTCACCCCAAAATGGGGCAGGAATTTTGGTAGAAAGAAGCAGAGCATGAACAGTGTCAAGAATATGACGAAGTTTTCTTTCGGCTCGACCATTTTGCTGAGAGGTACCTGGACAAGTTAGATGATGTACAGTGCCATAGGAATGTAACAGAGCTTGAAACGCATGTTGAGTATATTCAAGAGCATTATCAGATCGAAAGGTTTTGATATGTTTGGAGAATTGTGTTTCAACCATTTTTGCAAAATTGCTATATATTGATAAAATTTCGGAACAAGATTTCATAGGGAAAATCCAACTATAACGAGAATAATCATCAATAAAAACAACAAAGTATCGAGATCCACCAATACTAGCAACAGGAAAAGGTCCCCAAACATCAAAATGAATTAACTCAAAAATATTATTAGAAATGGATTCACTGTTATTAAAAGGCAAAGCTGGTTGTTTTCCTAACTGACAAGAAGTACAATAAAAAATGTCTTTAGACACAGAACCCAACAGACCCCTAGACACTAACTGTTGTACCCGAGAAGATGATGCATGACCAAGACGAGAATGCCAAAGTGCAAGAGAAGGTAAGGAAGAAACTGCAGCAGCTGCAGTAGCAATAGAAACAGGAGCAACAGGTGGAAGATGAAGATTGCTCACGGGAAACATACGCCCAACTCTAGGACCGGTCCCAAGCTCTTGCCCCATCCTCGGATCCTGCACAATACACCCAGAATAGTAAAAAATAAGGCGATAACCTAGTTCAGCTAATTGTCCCACAGAGCACAAATTATAGGATAGGTCAGGAACATGGAAGACTCCAGGAACAGAAAGATTAGAGGTTGAAACAAAACCTAGACTATTCCCATGCATGGTGGAACCATCAGCTATATGAATATTTAGAGGATGTGGTGCAGGGTCAAGTTTGGAGAATAGGAATGAGTGAGGTGTCATGTGATTGCAACAGGCAGAATCAAAAAGCCAAGTTTGAGACTTACCAGGTAGAACAGATAAGGCAGTGGAAAGAGATGCATTACCAGCCATACGAACAGCCTGAGCTATGATCTCCTGTAGTTCAGTGGAGGAGAGGTTGATAGTAGATCCAGAAGACTTGGACTCAACTGAGGTGGAAGCCATTGGCGGAGTAGGCTCAATATTAGCAACAGCAGTAGTAGATTTGTTACGACGGTAACAAGTCTCAATGGTGTGGCCAGGACGCTTGCAATAGTTGCAGAACTTTTTGTTGGTTTGCTTGCGACGATTGCTAGAGCCATAAGAATCACCTGATTGCTGGGGTTGCTCTATGAGTGGAGTAGATGGAGTAATAGCCAAAACATTGAGCTTATTCTAGGCTTGAAGGGTTGCAAGACGAGCTTCTTCTCTAACCAACTCATTTACAGCAGTATCAAGAGAGGGAGCAGGACTGCGATTGAGTAGCTGACCACGAATGGGCTCAAAGTCCTTGTGAAGTGACATCAAGAATTCATAGAGGCGAAATTCATCTCTAATGGAAGCATATTGCTGAGCATCTTTTGAGCATGTCCAAGTTGGATCAGAAAGGTCAATTTGGTCCCAAATAAAGCGAAGCTGATCATAATAGTCATTGATGGATTGCCCTGGTTCTTGCCTGAGTTGATGTAATTCAACCACTAACTGATATTTCAGGGATCCATGAGTAGTGGAGTACCTTTTGGCCAACATATCCATGCAGATTTTGCATCATCAAAGCTGCCCATCATATTGGAAATAGAGGGAATGGAAGTGTTCCGAATCCATGTGAGGATCATGTGGTTATGACTATCCATTCAATCATGCGATTAAGAAAAACAGTGTCTCCTTCACTTGCTTCCTTGATAGGAATAGTCATTGCACCAGTACAATAATGCCAGAGCATGCGACCCTTAAGAAAACTACGCATAGCTTGAGACCAAGATAAATAATTTTTATTTCCCTCCAATACAGTATTGATGGGGCGAGAAAGAAAAATATCCTTTTATCCATTTAGAGACACAATATGCAAAAACAGACTGCAAAAGTGAAATCTACGCGAAAAACTGGGTAAGGAGAACCTGGTCAACCCTGAAAAAGTCAACGGTCAACACTGGTCAAAGTCAACTATCAACGCTGGTCAACGGATGACGTGGAGATGATGTCAGCTAGGGCTAGCGTGGCACTGACACGTCAGCAGTGGTGACGTAGCTAGGGCTGACGTGGCGCTGACGTGGCAAGTGCGGGCTCCGATGGCGATGAGGTTTCCACGAATGTGTAGATCGGCGTTGGACGATCTCAGTGGTACCGTCAAAATTGAAATCGGAGCAATATTCGCAGCGGTGATGCGAAAAACAGTGATCTTGTGCAGTGTGAAACTCCTTAAGGATGGTGGCTGCAGGTCCGGAACCCAAGGACGACGCCTGGATGACGTCGGAGGTTCAACGGCAAAAGGCTGCAGCGGCAGTTGTGATGGCGGAAGCGTTAAAAAGAAAGGAAGTCACACTAATGAAGACAAACTGCTAAGAAAGGGTTAGAGCAGTGGCTCTGATACCATGTTAGAAATACTGAAAGATTGTATTGTATTTCCTGAGTTAAAGAATATACATCAGTGCCTTTATATAGGAGGCATATGTGTGCGGTACAAGTAAGCTAACTGGGCCTAAAGCCCATAACATAATATACCCTTAATATACATTAACAACATCAATGGAATAAGAATTTGTTGTTATCTATAATATTTGAACCCATCACATTTTCTTCAACTTTACATGAAGGAAATATTAAAATGGGTTAGGTAGCTTATCTTAAACAATGTACTAGATGAATTATAAAATTACAATATTGTTTTAGCATCGCGAAAGTCAATGATAAGAGGCTCTATGCCTATATTTGGTAGGTAACTAATATTATGGATATCTTCCCCCTATCATACAATACCTCTAGCTCCCTCAATTATACAATTATTAAAAGTCAAATAATCTATATAAAGGAACAAGAAGATAAAAATTAATCTATTCTTTCAAGTCTCTATAGAATTTGAAGACTTTTGAAGCAAGATTTAGAATGGAAAACCCTAATATTTATAATGAATTTTGTATATTGGCCCGCAGTTTAAATATATGAATGTTAGTTTATGGAAATTAAGATAACTTTCTAAAAATTCTTTTTTTTTTTTCTTGAATTTTAGTTCAAAAAAATGTTAATGCCCAAAAGTCTCATTATATCATTACTTGTAGTTGATATAAATGAAATACAAAATATATTGATGAAGAAATCTGCGACCTACCCCAATAGAAAGGTAGATTCAAACCAATTGGTCAACAACAAAATTTGAAAACAAAATCTCACATTAATAAATTTAACTTTTTAAAATATTGGTCAAACAAGCGAAACAAACTATATTTTCTAAACTTTAAGGATTTTATATTAAATGTAAATTAAATCCAACCTTCAC